>NC_050457.1:43469669-43769669 GCF_903995425.1 Onychomys torridus | reverse complement strand
TGTTCCAGGAAGAGCACAGCTGGCCAGATTTCTCTTCCAGTGCCCCTGACAGCTGGCTTGCTCCCTTAGATCTGACTTAGACCTTGCTGCCTTTGATTCCAGTGTTAGTTCTGAATCTACTCAATGATCTGAGTTGTAGAATAATAGGGGTGTGTGTTTTCTTCTCTTTTTACTGGGTGTGAAGGTATACACCTGAGTTGAAGGACCACTTCTGACTGTGTAAGCTTACTCTCTGAACCCCAGTTTCATGGGTAATATTGTCACTTGTTATCTGTGACATGATGATCTGAGTTATTATAACTTGTTTCAGCTATTTTTCAGATAAAATCATTCTATTAGAACATGAGAGTTTATGTCAACATATAAAAGTAATGTAAGCATGTTGCTGTAGAATGTCTTTCTGTATGCTGTGAATGTGTGCTGCTCTGATTGGTTGATAAATAAAGCTACACTGGACTATGGCAGGGTAAGATAAGTACATTAAAACTAAAGATGAGATGAGGAAGGATGGAGTCAGGAGAGATGCCTGCCACTCGAGGAACAAGATGCCCACAGACCAGTAATTCCATGGCCATGTGGCAACATTAATAGAAATGGGTTGAGTTAAGTTATAAGAGCTAGCTAGCAAGACGTCTGACCCATAGGCCATACAGTTTGTAAGTAATGTAAGCCTCTGTGTGTTTACTTGGGACCAAAGAACTGCAGGGCATGGATGGGAGAGATTCTTCCTAACCATAGGGCCAGGCAGGACCAGAGAATCTTCCAACTACACCGTATCACCTATTTTTCTCTACAGTAACAGCGTTTTATGTGTAACACATATTTTTTCACCAGATATTAAAATTCTACATGCCCACACATTTAATTTTCTTAAAATTAATTTGTTTTATTGACTCATAAAGAACATTTTAAATTGAAGCTGACGGTTTTTCTGGGAGAGCATGATGCTAAAGGATGTGAATGTTGTTTACAAACGCAGGTGATGCACTTGACTCATGGAGCACTGTCAGGTTTAATTGACCCCCGATTTTGCACCATCCAAACATAGTGAAAAAGATAAATCATTTCTTGTTTTCATTTTTTTTTTAATAAAAATGTTTTTAACCAAAAAAGGGTCTCTGGAGTGTGTGACATTGTACTTTCTTGAACTATTCTAGGCTATAGATGATAGCTCCACAAAATACAAAGCATTGAAACACATTCAAGCAGCAGCACTGAAAAGTAAGTAGCTGAGTATATTTGACTAACCAGTGAGTTATGCCACACATAGAACTCAACTGTACACCCCCTTGAAATACACATAGGTGCAAAATTTGCATGCAAACTCCATGAGATCGATGTCTGGATTACAGGTTAAAATGTTCTCATTGAAAACTGTGAATCTTACTGTGTAATTATTATCATCTCTCTCAATTTCCTTCTGGCTTGCACTTGTCTGTTTCTATAAAAATTTAAACCTCAGTATTTCATAAAAGGTACTTTAAAGGATAATTCACCATAACAATAGTGTTTTGTTCTGTTTGTTTTTGGTTGAACAGACTTTGAGAAAGAGGTATATCTCCTTTTGTGTTCACCTCACTTCTATGTGATCCTCTTATTTAGCAATGACTCTGCTCTGTCTCCCCTGCCATTCACATTTACTACAAAAAGGCAAATCCTCACTCCCACAAAAAATCACAGTGGCTGTCAACACTAAACATCAATGCACACGTTTCACTTCTCTGGATCATCCACCATCTCACCTCAACACTCAAATCCAAGTAACAAGGCTTGTGGATCACTGAGTAACATTTTTCTTTCTCCAAAACCTACATTTATTTGTATGTGTGTGTGCATTCATGAACACACACACATGATATGGTGCAAGTGCACAGGTCAAATGACTCTCTCCCCCTTGCTCCACACATTCTCATGTAGACCCAGATAGCTTGAAAATTGCTATGACCATGAATTGCTGGTCCTCCTGCCTATCCCAAGAACTGGAATTACAGCCACCTGCAAAAGACCTTTAAAGGGGCTCAGTGGTTGACTCAATCTCGATCCACAGAACCCACGTGAAATCCAGGCATGGCGTGTGCTTCTGCAACCTCAGCATGGGGCAGGGAAGTGAGAGCAAGGACAGGCAGATCCCTCAGCTCACTGCACAGCCAGTCCACCTGAATCTGTGAACTTCAGGTGAAGTGAAACAATCCGTCTCGACAAATAAAGGTGCAGAGCCATTGAGGAAAGATCTTGATGTAAATAGACACCAGGCCTCTGCATGCATGTGTGCTCATGTGCACATTGATAAGTATGTACAACACACACACACACACACACACACATACACACACACACACACACACACACACACACACACACACACACACACACACCAGAGATGCTTGAAGTATAAAGACAACATGGAACATGATAGCCTTTTAATAAAGCACCAGGTTCACAGCAGTGGAGTCGGATGAAACTTGTTGGAGACATCACTCAATGTTCTCCAGAGATATAGAATTTGACCATAGCCTGAAAAATTGCACCAGTCACACACAAGTGATGAAGATAAAGGAAAATCTAGATAAACATCTCTGGGCAGAGGGAATGTCAAGGGTATTCTGGGCAGAAGGAGTCTTTTCCACAGTACAGCGCTTGACTCACAGCGACACATAGTAAGTAGATGCTGATGAATGATGAAGGTAGCAATTAATTTTTGCACAGGAATAACAGAGGTAAGACTGTTTGCCCACTACAGTCAAAATTGGGTGACTTTCTTATTTCAACATAAAAAAAATTTAACTCTTAAAATGTTCCGGTCTGGTTCCAGTATTCTTTTGCAAAAAAAAAAAAAAAAAAAAAAAAAAGAAAGAAAAAAAAATTCCTATTTTGCAATTTTGCGATTTTGCCATGTTCCGAAAGTTTTGGGTCAGAAACTTAATGCGGCACCTTGGGAAACAGATCCCCAAGGCATCATTTTTAAAGTTTCACTTGTTACGAAGCAAATTTAGAATTTCTGAGTTTACAAAAGCATGAGAGTCGAGTGTTTCATCACAACCCCAAGAGAACACTCATGGCTCAATCACCTCTTAAAGGTCCCACCTCTTCATGCCATCACTTTTGGGATTAAGTTTCAACACATGAACATGGGAGGACACAGTCACATCATAGAACTTGTGTAATCCAAGGCCTGAAAAAAAATGTGATCAACAGTATTCTAGTTAATTTACCCTGTGGCATCTAAAGGAGAGAAGGGCAAGGGAGGTGATCCTTCTTTAAAAACAAAAAACACCAAACAAACAGACAACAAAGCTTTGAATATAGTAGTAGCCAACAAATGAAGCATCTGGAAATGACTAAGGGTTACTTGGCCCCACTTTTAGGAAACCATTGTGAAAGACGGTCAAGGCAAGCCTAGTGAGATGTTCAGTACACCCAACGGGGTTAGGGATTGAAGCAGTCTAGGATGTAGCTGTATGCATGAATAGTCTTATTTTTCTATTTATATACAAATCCAGTCTCACTAGAAAAGTCAATAATCTAGATATTTTAAAGGTTACAGTTGGGAATGGGTATTTTGAAAAAGTTTTTTTCAGAGGCTTAAATGCCATACCTATGACTGAGTTAAATGTGACCAACTGTGGGCATTGGATATAAACAGGACACTTAGCTAGTCTTATCCATTTGTCTGGGGAGTGATCTGGACTGGGCTTCCCAATGGAAAAATGAAGTTTAGGATCATTTGGATGGCTTCCTAAGGAACCTGGTACAAAACACGAATGGATCTTACTCTAGGGAGCATTGAGTAGAGTCAGACAGTCATATGTAAAGCTCTGTGTCCAGGTGTTTCTGTGTTAAGGTGCTGAGCTAGGTGGAAGCAGCAAAGGAAGAGGCCAGTGTGTATATCCCACTTTACCATTTCAACAGTAAAGAAAAGGTCACTTTGGTGGTTGGTGGTTCATGTTGGACAAGGGCCGCCATCTTTATGGTAGAGGCAGCAGGGATTCTGTAGACATCACTAGGAATGATGGTACTGGAAACTGAGCTTCCTTTGAGTTCCATGTCTGGTCCTGGGCTGCAGACGCCAAGAAAGCTGAAGGAACTGTCAAACCTTCCATGCCTGGCATCTTGTTAAAGGGAAGAAAGTCTCTGCAATGGTTGCTGGGGAACTGATCTGCTGAAAGGTTGGTGTTATTGCAGCTGCCTCAAGGCATTCAGCTCTTTTATATTCTTCTTGGCATACATATGTGTTTCTTGGCATGAATTTAAATTAAAATTTAACTTAAACCTAAACTTTAATTTTTTTAAAGATGGTAGAAGATATTTGTTGAAATGTCCCCTATAACTTCGTGTTTCTTTGGAAACCTTGAGTCATGGGACCTCACTGGCAGACAAGGTCACCAGAAATGAACTCTTGAATGTTAGCAAACACTGGTCCTGACCTTGCTCACTGCATCCTGACCTGTCATGATAATGACTAGCCTCCACTAAATGCCTCCACCACCACCACCACCACCACCACCAACAACAACAACAACAACAACACCAACACCAACAACCACTGTGTGGATCCTCCATGACTTTAGCTACCATGGACAGAAACTCTCCAAAATGGTGAGCCAAAGCAAATCTTTCTTTTCTCAAATGTTCAGTTGGGTATTGTGCCCAGGGCAGCACTAGAGCCTCTGACTCGGTGCTCTAAAGTTGTGGTATGTGGTTTATGACGGAAGTTAGCCTTAATGGAATTTTTCCACATAGATGGGCATTTATTCAACAAATAGTAAATATAAAAGCTGTGTCTTATCAAATCTACTCACTAATCTTGATGAACTTGTATGTTATGTTCTAAATACATTAGACATAGCATGTGGTTAATTTGAGGCCGGATTTCTGAACCTGTTGCTTCCAGTGAGTTTGAGGAAACAGATATTCCAAACTCAGTGCTAGTCCAAAAATTGATGAGGAAGCAAGATTAGTGCCATTTTCTTGATTTTACATAGAAACGTAAAGTCATGAATGTATATGTGATGTGAATGTAGAAATGGAAATACCCAAGAGGACTAAAAGAATAAGGGTGAGGATGGATACGGTGTAGGGAATATGATCAAAGTACATTGTGTGCTTATATGAAGATGTTCTTACGAACCCTCGTTCACAGGTAAATGGAAATGCTAATTAATAAATGTTTTAAAAAACACTTACCCCTTCTGATTTTAATCTACTTTTTTCATCTAACCATTCCTTAGTAAGTATGAGATAAGAAGGAGGGGTTCTCTTTTCTCATTCACAGGTAGTAATGTCTCCTAATAGGTGTCAAGACATTATTCAGAATCCTGGATATTTGGAGAAATCAAAAACACATACTATGGAAGCTATGAACACACAAAGCAGCTTTCCACGAAAGGAAGACGACAAGCTACAAACATGGAAGTTCTCTCCTAATGTGTAAATCTCTGTAATTTTAATTAGAAATATATATATATATATATATATATATATATATATATAATTAGAAGTATGTATATTAAAAATGCTTTACTGGCAATAAAACTAAATCATCTCTGAGTCTTTTTTTTTTTTTTTTTGGTTTTTCAAGACAGTGTTTCTTGGTGTAGTTTTTCTCTGTAGACCAGGCCGGCCTCAAACTCCACCTGGCTCTGCCTCTTGAGTGCTGGGATTTACTGTACATTTGCTTACAGACTGTTTGCCTTATTTATAGGAAGCCTTAGTCCTTAGGTTGTTTAGGTAGATAAGATTTACAGAGTTATTGTCACCTATGCTCGTCATCTCTATAATTATGTTAGTTAGGTTATCCAGATTTATAAATACATAGGTCAGATGGACAGGTAATCTTCAAACACTTCATGGACCTAGAGAACATGGCATTTAAATAACTTAGAATTCTGTTGACGTGAGACATAATTGCTCCTGGCAGCACCAATTTGATCCCGAGAGAATGTTGGGCTTCTAAGACATTTCCATTTGGAAGTTTGTCTTCTCAGCACAAAATGGCCTACTGGGCAAAGAACTGCCCTTGCCTCAACTGCTGACAGTACAAATGCTGTCCTTTCTGGACAAGGGGGACACAAGGAAAGCGACCACTATACTTTGCCAAGACAGGGTAAGATGGTCTTTCAGAATTCCTGCTTCTGAAAATGGTCTGTCAGATACTCTAGGCCTGTAGCCAATTTGAATGCACCAATGATACTGAGAAACATTAGGTGACTGTCCAGGCTGCTAGCTGTCTCTGTCTACTCTTGCAAGACTCCCGAAAGTTGCTTGCATCCTTCTCCCATTTCTCAGGTATTATTATATTCCTTCTCAGGTCTTTGATGAGGTTGGAGATTAGCAGTTATAGTTACAACTTAGTATATATACATATATAATCTCTTAGATAGGATATATTAAGTATTAGACTCAGGTTCTTTAGGATAGGACACCTTTTGGAATGATCTTTGTAACACGCCACCTACCCATGCCCTAGACTTCCCTGGGTTTTACTATGTGTTTTTTGCTTGATATTGTTTGCACTTATTGTAATTCCAACTTATCTAAGTCATTATCCCTCATTACTCCTGGACAATATTTGATAACCATCTCTTTGTATATAGTCCTGTATTAGGTTAGAACTTTCTTATTTAGACAAAAGGGGGAGATGTAGTGGATAGCCATCCCAGCATTGGCCTGGAAGTTCCAACCCCCACTGAGGCTTCCGTAATGGTCATGCCCACAAGGAGGGTGGAGGAGGAAGCGGAAGACCAAGGATCGGGAAGAGGTCTCGCGCTGGGTTCCCGGACGCTGGACGCTGGGGGTAGACCAAGCAGAGTTCTCCAGAGAACACTGCCAGACTGCACTATACCTTTGCTAGACCCTGCAACCTACCCCTTCATTTGTAAGTTAGCCCACAAAATAAACCTCCCTTTTAACTACGTGGAGTGGCCTTAATAATTTCACCAATATGTGTGACATGGTTTATAACTACCTATAACCCCATTTACAGGATATTGGACACTTCCAGCCTCCATGGGCACCTGCATACTCAGACAGATACACACAGACATACACACACAGACACATATAGGCTCACACAGGCGCACAGACACAGGCACACACACACACACAGAAACATTGATTCACACAGACACACACAGAGACACACACATACAAGCACACACAAACACACATATACACACACCCACACACAAACATAGTTATATGCATATCAAAGAGAAACATAACAAAAAATAAAAAATTAAAACGTATCTTTAAACATTACTGTATGGCATTTCCTGCATCTATGTATAATAGATATACATGATACAAATAATTTTATGTTTATATTTGTGTACTATCCCCAAGATATATCAATATGAATTCGAATACCCTAAAACCTGGAAAAAATCCAAATTTTAAAATACTTTAAGCTACAAGTATTTTCTTTCCTGTTTTGTGTATGTATGTGTAGTATATAGTATGTACATGTTCCTGTGAGTGGAAACGTGTGTGCACATGTGTATAGAAGACAAAGGTGTACATTGGGCATCTACCTCTATTACAGTCCTCATTCAATCTTTTAGATAGAGTATCTCACTAAATCTGGAACTGACAGTCTTCTAGATTTGCTAGCCAGAAGCTTCACCTGTTTCTACACCATCAGTGCTGGAGCTACTGATGCATGCTGCCGTGCCTCTTTTTTTGTATGGGTGATGAGGATCAAAACTCAGGCCTTCTTGCTTGCACAGCAAGCAGCACTGAGCCATCTCACCAGTAATTTTTAATGAGAGATACTTATTTATATCTATATACGTGTGTACACATATATTTGCTTACAAATTTAAACATATTGTGTCATTAAAAGTATTACTGTATGAGTTAGAGCAGGAATCAATCTAATATGTCTATGTTGGCTGGTCTTATGTCAACTTGACACACAAACTAGTGTCATCTGAATGGACAGAACCTTAATTGAGAAATGCCTCCATAAGGTGTAAGGCATTTTCTTCATTAGTTATTGATGGGGGAGGGCCCATCCTACTGTGGGTGGTGCCATCCTTAGGCTGGCGGTCCTGGGTTCTATAAGAAATCAGGATGAGTAAGCCATGGGGAGCAAGCCAATAAACAATCCCCCTGCCATGGCTCCTGCATCAGCTCCTGCCTACAGGTTCCTGCCCTGTTTGAGATCCTACCTACCCAAACTTCCTTCTATGATACACAGCAATACGGAAGTGTGAGCCAAATAACCCTTTCCTATTCATCTTGCTTTTTGGTCATGGTATTTCATAGGAGCAATAGAAACTCTAACAAAGATAATGTCTTAACAAAAATAGATTTATTTTTTAAATGTGAATATATACCAATTATGAAATAGTTAATGACAAAATTCACACTAAAATAAAACAATTATACAATGGTTTGTGGAAACAGAGCACATTAAGTTCATGTGAATTTACAGAAGAGAAATAATGGCTATCCTATTTCATAGGAGGATGGCTATGGAGAAAGACTCAGCTTCCTAAATATCAGTATTACTTACAAAGCTTCATAAAGTAAAACTGGCATCAGATTATACAAAATAACCAGTGAGACAGAGAAGAACATTCCTGAAAATCTACACACAAAATATACATGTATACAGAAACTTTATTAATAATAATGGAGACATGAAAGAATAAACTTTGTTTTATATAGATTGTCCTAGAAAAATTGAAATTCTTTAAGGGAAAAAATAACTCAACCCCAATCTTATACCATAGAGAAAGCAATTTTGAACTAGGATTGAAAATGAGAGCAGAATTTAGAATTTTAAAACAGTAGAATAGGGAAATAGTTGTATTAAACCAAGGTTATGAGATATTTGTAACGAAACATTAATGACAGAATAAAACATTTATATACTTGCTCACAGTAAAATCTGAACCATGCTCTCATCAAAAAGAGCAGGCACTATGAGAGTAATTGGAGGAGCCAGACACTGGTAGAAGTTATAGGCTATATCTGTAATTTGCAGAAAGCCCTATCAAAAAGCATCCTTACAAAGCAATAAGACAACCATTCAGTAAAAACTAAGAAAAACAGATGTCAGGGGACCCACAGGGCAATCCAAAAGTAGAAAGGCAAAGTGACTAAAACATTGCATGGAAAAGTGTTTATCCTCTTCAGTCACATGGGAAATTCAAAGGAAAAACACAAGCTGGTGCTGTGCACTTACTCAGATGAAAACTGAGGAGACTAAAATGTCTAATCAAGTTGTGGAATCATAGTGAGCACAAAAATGTCTAACAAGTGACCAACAGAGATGTGAAAGAATGTTTATGGAGGTATTGTTCGTAAAATTATAATCATTATAAACAGTGCTACTGTCCTTTAGAAGCACAATACATAGATACATTTGGGCAATTGAATCCTCTTTAGTAAGTAAAGGTATATGAAATGTGGATATAGCATGCATAATATGAGAGAAGATAAACAGAACATAAAGCACAATTCCATTTAGCTAAAGTTCAAGTGATACCAGATCATACAGATTAAGGATGAATATTCCAGGGATAAAGGTTTAGAGAATAATAACAACAAGTCACTGAAACTCCCATCACCATTTATGAAATCAGATTTAAAACTATCCTTACCTTAAAGCTGGGGCAGCAGTAAAGGGGAATCTGAGCCAAGAATCCGGTGTTTGGGGCTCAGGACCAAGGGGTTATTTTGACCACTGGCTCTCACAACTCCAAACTAAGTAACATCAGAAAGGAGTCAAAACACGAGAGTAATTACTGCGAAATCTGACAAGCATGGTAAAACCAAAATAAATCATCATAACTCTAGGAGAGAGAGAGAGAGAGAGAGAGAGAGAGAGAGAGAGAGAGAGAGAGAGAGAGAGAGAGAGAGAGAGAGAGAGAGAGAATATGAACTTAAAGAGCCAGCTTTGAAGAGTTTAGCATCTTGAGAAGGGGGACAGAAACCTTCAGAACACATATTTAAGAATTTGATAACTTTAGTTTACCTAGTAACAGACACTACCAAATAGATCAGAATCTTTGTATTCAAATATAATAGACCTATCAGTTTCACAGAGGACTGAAATCCCATCTAGTTAGTCTAGTTAGACATTTCCCCAAATACCTAAGAAGTACTTAAGACTCAGGTGAGACTGTAACATCTGTGGTAGTACAAACATGGGTCACATTCAGCTGATAATCTTTCTATTTAAATAATTTATTTTTATTCTGTGTGTGTTGGTGTTTTTCCTGCATGTATGTCTGTGTGAGGGTGTCCTTTTCTCTGGAACTAGAATTACAGACAGCTGTGAGCTGCCATGTGGGTGCTGGGAATTGAACCCAGATCCTCTGGAAGAGCAACCAGTGCTCTTAACTGTGGAGCCATCTCTTCAGCCCCAGTGATTTTTACAATTAAAATATCATACACACGCTATAAAAGACTTGTAAATTCTAGCTTTGTAATCAATTAAAAAGCAATGAAAGGAGCCAAAGGGGCGAAACATTTCACAAGCATGGATGTTCCAATCATACCTTAAGAAAGAGCTTTGCACAATCAATGTGGGCAGTCATCTGCCACTACCATGTAAACATTCCGAGAAGGGGTCTACTGAAAACTGGGTTCTAATTCTTTGTCTATCAGGGTGTTTCTGTGTCTGAGTTTTCCCTAACAACCTTTCCATTCCTGTAGGTTGTTAAAATATTCATTTTAGCTTGTACATTTCACCAGTGTCTATGAAAGTAGCCACTGTCTTGAGAGAGAGAGAGAGAGAGAGAGAGAGAGAGAGAGAGAGAGAGAGAGAGAGAGAGAGAGAGAGAGAACTGGGTACAGAGGAGTGATAATCCTGTAGCTGGAAACTAATGAGAAGTGTGGGTAGGAAAGTTCTAGAGTGTTGGGAAATGGCTTCTTGGAAATATATTAAGTGTGGTGCCCCACAGAAGATCCTTCAGGGTATCTAGGGCAAACAGAAGACAGCCTGTACTTCATGGGTAGGTCAAGGGTTATTCCCACTTTGAGCTGTTAGCTTTGAATGCTCTGATGCTTTTAATCTGTACACAGACAATCAATGCTTCGTGGATGACAGAGGATAAGAAAACCCAAAGTCCAACAGCAAAGCCAATAGATGAATGTATTTACTGTGCTCTGGACATACTCTGTGAAGAAATCCATTCAGCTCTTCTTTAAAAGAAAAATGTCGGTGCTTGGCATGGAGTGGGCTCACACAGCAGGATGCTTGCCTACTACACACCATGACATAAAATGTGATTAGAAGTCTAAACAGAATGAAATGAGTCCTTGCCTTTGTTCACAGCTGATTCAAGTCAATGCTCTGTTCTCCAGCCTCATCTGGGAGAGGATCTTACACAGTGCGGGTTAGCTCAACATCCAGATTGCCATCAGCTTCACCTAGTCAGAAGCTATTGTTTTGAAATACAACATTGGTTATGATGTCACTTAGGACTGCACAGTTAAAAGCAGATCATTTTCCTTACATAGCACACAGGAAGCTATGTCCTTTGGGACCTTGTAATTTTCTGTTAAGATTATCCCACACTGGATGAAAGATGTATTTCATTTGCTTTCCAGGCCAGGATTCTTCACAGAGCCCTTCAGTTCACCTGAGGCAGACTTCCGTACAGGCTTCTGCCCTTTGGTCACTGCTACATGCCCAGGAGCGAGCTGGTCCTCAGAAATGCCACTTTGCACTTGCTTGCTATCTGGAGAGAAATGGAAACAAATATATGATCGCAGCAAATATTACGGCTGCAATATATTCAGAAAATTAGCTCTTTCAGGGTTCTAAGAACACAGAGAACTGCATTACATTGTAAGATAAAGAATGAAAGCAATTTTATCAGTTGTATGAGGACACCTACCAGGAAACTTCTACATGGTGAAAGCAACAGGTGGTGTGAAGTTTTGAGATCAACAGCGTGAGCAGTTGTTTCTTTGGGGGTCGTAGAATGACTTCTGACATTTCACTTTTGACTGATACTTAGTAATCAGGAGGGAAAATTTATCCCGAAGATTGAAGATATAGTAAATGCTATCACAATTCAGAATTTGGTGTCTCTTTTAATGATATTTATATCACATGGAGAGTGAAATGATAACACAATACATAAACATTAGTAATTAGAAAAATAAGTGTATTGATATTAAAGATGTGGCTCGGTGGAAGAGTGCTCAGCTCACTTTCATGAGGCTTGTGTTAGATTCCACCACTGCAAACAAAAGTTAATTAATACAGTGGATAAATGCATCTATATAAACCCAACGCAAAGAAATTCTTTTTTTGTTCAGAGTCTTTAAGGATTAAGTGATAAAACAGGAATTTGAAATGCCTGCCTTTACAGGTGTGAATAAATTTCAAGTGAAGGGGTAAGGCTCACACCACATTATTTTTATCTTCAAAAATACAGGCATCCTACTTTAGATGTTCCATTTTAAGAAAGAGCCTATTGGACTTTCCAGCTCACCACCACGTCTGGTGACTTCATCTCTGATATTCAGGTACATTGTTACTTCTATTTTGGACACTGGAAATCCTCTTCTTTCATAGCATTGCCGCTCAAAATTAATCAGATATTTGCCATGTCATATGTCCTTGAAAGTGAAGCTGTCTTTAATGCGTGAGCTGGTTGAAGGGCTAAAATTACCCTTTTTTTTCTTTAAGCACATGAAAGCCTTTCTTCTGCTGATCACTTGACTACTCTCAGTACACCACAGCTTCCATCTCATAGGCTTTCAAGCACAGAATACATTCTTGAGCAACAGCAAATGCTGGAAGATGAAACTGAGATACATGGATAAGAGTAAACTTGCTTGAATGATTACAACACAACATTCTGAGAATTCAGTGAGCACATAGTCTATTAGCTAATTGCTCCATTGGCTTAAGAGCAATGCACATTGACTAAACCCCCAAGAGGAGGATGTTGGATATGCTTTCAAGTGGACAGTGGGTATCATGATCAAATCCACACAATGGCTAGCACAGAGGATAAAGACAATGGCTATAGATCTAAAATGTTAGCAATCAAATCCTGATTGTCATATGCTCACTGTATAAACACAAATGTTCAGTTTTATGAGGATAATGCCTGCACCTGCCTCATATGCTGGTCATGAAGCAGAGACATTGTGTGTACCTGTGTATAAAATATCTGATGCATAGTTAAATATGCTACATAACATTTGGCTGTATTTTTATTATTAGCAAATAATAAATCTAAAAAAATTATGCTTGAACAAAATGAGAAAAGAAGAATATACATTTATGAGGCAGTGCTATCAAAAGGCAAAAGATGACACCACCCTTATAGTCAGAAGAATACTGGCACTCTGGGAATAATTTCCTACAGGAACCAGAGCAAACATCCAGAAATCCTCTTTGGATACCCCAGATGAACTGTAGTGTGCAGTGCCCCCCATCAGAGCAGGTGCTTCTGCCTCCTTCTGCCTATGAGCAGCCCCAAGCACAAAGCTGCTGTGTGGATCCAAGTGGGGGACAAGAAGCATGAATATCCAATGGAGCACTGTGAGTGTTGCAGAAATATACACAAGAGAGCATCCCCAGGGAGTTTCAGACACACCGAGGGACATGGGAGCAGCGATCATACATGAGCTCATAGATATTTATTTACCAAGGGTCACTACTAGAAATAGTTGGATCCAGATTCTTATATAAATTATTTGCACGCAGAGCAATAAACCCTTAGAAGATTGGGGTGCCTAAAGATCAACATCACCGATTTTTTAAAAGTATCTTTCATTGTTTTATTTGATAGCCACTAACTTTCACATTTTATTTTACTCTTGTTCTCTGAGGTATTGATAATTCTTACTAGAATTAGGTACAATTATAAAAATGGCTTGAAGACTGTTAAATATATTCTAAAAGTGAGCACAGAACTATTCCTTATGGTAATATTTTATTTGTGCTGAAATGTGATTTTATTTGTATGTTTATAAATAAACTTGCCTGGGGGTCAGAGCTAATAGCAAGCCATTTAGCAGAAGTCTTGCAGTGTTAGCACATGCCCTTAATCCAATCACATGGCAGGCAAAGTCTCTGTGTGTTCAAGGATACAGCAAGCATGGAGACACAAGCCTTTAATCCCAGTACCAACCACAGATACCTGGAGGTCTGTATAGACAGGCAGTGATGAGGAAGTCATGTGGTTGAGTTTAGAACCAATGAGAAGGCAGAACAGAAAGTCAATAAAAAGACACACAGGAGAAGGTCTCTCTCTGAGGGGAAGGACAGCAGCAACTGGTAAGCTAAAGGCTATTGGCTAGTGCTCTGACTTCTTGGGCTTTTAACTCTTTATTTGGCTCTGTGTTTCTTATTTGATAAGACCATTCAAAATTACATCTACAATTCCTGGTCTCCCATTCTCATTGGAAATGCGTTCCACTTCCATCAAGAAGTCAAGAAGTGGCAGCTATCCTTTGCCACCACTCCCACCATTTTGAAGCTAGACTGGTCTTTGTGTATGCCTTGATTAGTAGAATAAGACAAATACAGCACTGTGTAATTCCTAAGGCTGCATCATAATTAGCAATGACTTCTATCTAGCTCTGCCTCTGCATGTGTCTATATTACCCCTTACCATGTTATAGGGAAGCCTGAAACACCTAAAAAAGACTCTCTCTCTCTCTCTCTCTCTCTCTCTCTCTCTCTCTCTCTCTCTCTCTCTCTCTCTCTCTCACACACACACACACACACACACACACACACACACACACACACTATAGTCAACAGCTACAATTTCAGGCTCAGTTGATAACCACTGTCAACTGCCAGGCTTGTATGAGGAAACCTGTGGGAGAGCCCATTTATACCAAGTGTAATCATCTCTGTCAGGCCTAGCTCAAACGGCAGGTTCATGAGCAAAAAATGCTCTGAACACTTAGTTTTGAGATTCTTTCCTATGCTGCATAAACACTGAACAGATATCAAGCATTTGATTGACTGGAAATCTGCAACCAAATCAATTTATAGTAGAAACAGTATTTGTCTTCTGATGCTCTAAGCTTAGCAATCTTTCTACTTGGTCCCTTTAGAATTTAATATGTATGTCACTCATTGATACTTGATATTGATGTGGTATATGGAGACTGATTATTTTATTTGTAGGCATTTATTTTCTATTTCTTCAATTCTATTATTTCTTTGAGGGGAGAAACTATTACTCCCTGCCTTATGTTGTCTGGATCAATGTTTTAAATTTATAGCAGATCTTCCCCGGTTCCCTGCCATAGACATCTATAGCTGACCCATACACCATCTAATTTACCTATTTATTGTCTACTGAATAGCTCATCATAGTATAAGCTTCATCAGCACAGGAATTTTGGAATGTTCATTGATGTAATTTTATAAACCAGAATAGTGGTTGGTAAATATTAGACACTCAGTATAGTTATAATAAATAAATCACTGGACTTTTCTTTATTGAAAAGTCATTCTCAAATGCATGGCCTCTTTTTTTCACTAGATGTTACATACCCTAAATACGTAAGTACTAACTGCCCAGTTTGTATCATTTTCTTGTCTGTATGTTTTCAGGGTTGACCATTTGGTATGAGATGCTGTGTGCTCTTCACCTGCTCTCAGCATTTCTTAGTTCTTTGTGTAGGGTTGACTTGGGCTTTGCTCTCTCCACTTTAGCATCTCTATTATTGCTGTTTGTGTGTAGCTCATGCTTAGGAAGCATAAACAAGAGTTGATGGGTGTAGCTTCTGTCATTCCTGGGAGACATAACCCCACAGAAAACTTCTGTTCCTTTAGCTCTTACAATCTTTCTGCCCCCTTTTCTGAAATGATCTTTGAGCCTTAGATGTGAGAACTGAAAGCTCCATAACTCTGCATTTTGATTGGCAGTGGTTTTCTATAATGGTCTCTGTAGTTGCAAAGGCAAGTTTCCTTGATGAGGAGTGAGAACCACACTTATTCGTTAACGTGAGGATGAATATTTAGAATGTAGCTAAGTATTACAATGGCTTTGTAAGGGATGGCTGTACGTCCCCCTCCAAGATCCACAACTTCACCAGCCCTGGGTACTCAGCTCAAGCTCATAACCAGGCATGATTTCTTTCCTGCTGAGTGGGTCCTAAATCCAATCAGACAGCTATTGATTACCATAAAGTATACCGTGCCACTACTGGACCCTTAATGCCGTGCTGGTCATTGTGGTCCATCGTTAAATATAGCTGGGTAGCACTGTTGATTGCTCGCCTCCTTGGAAGCTTGTGCGTCACTTTCTGGGACATGAAAGAGAGTGAGTGATCAGGGAGGGAGGAAGCCTTTGGGTCAGTTCCAGGTCAGAAGCCTCTGAGCCCTCTGTCTGAAGTGCATGGTGTCTTCAGCAATAGGGACTGACCTTCCATCTCCTGGACCAACCAAAAGCAATACAAACAGTCTGTAATGTTTTGGGAGTCTCTTGGATAATCCTGACCAATAACTCAAAACAGGGCTCCTCAGACCTTGCTATTGGGATTTTGGTTAGAGGTCTTTAGCTTATAGAAGGAGCATTGTCAGCCCATATAGAAAAGTTTCATTTAAACCGTACATATATGTTTATAGATCAATTTACTTATATTGTAGATATTTTAGGTAGAGACTTTCTCAGACATCTTTACAGTTGTTTTACCTTCCTCCACCCTTCTTCTGTATTTATCTTCCTGTTCCCTCCACCCTGTTTTCTAAAAAACTCTTTTTAAAGTATTTACTAGCTATTGGCATTTCTTCTTTTGAGAATTTCCTGTTTAGATCCATAACCCGTCTTTTAACTGTGTTGTTTTCTACAAGTTCAGTTTATTTTACTTCTTTGTATGTTATATATAATAATCCTGTGTTAGTGTTTCTAGCAAATATTTTCTCCCATTCTGTTAGTTGCCACCTTTCTAGTTGACATTTTCCTTTTCTATATAGGAACTTGAGTTTCATGAGGTCCTGTTTATTGATGGCTGGCTTTATCTCAGAAAGTCCTGGCTATCACTGAACTGTGCTTCCACTTTTTTTCCTAGCAGTTTTTAGGTTATCATATCTTATATAGAGGTCTTTGATCTACTTGTAGTTGATTTTTGTATAAGGCAAGAGATAAGGATCTAGTTTCCTGTTTCTGCACGTTTAAGTCCATGCTTCCAAACACCATTCGTTGATGTTTTTTTCTCAAGTATATCTTTTGACATCTTTACCAAGATAATGCAGTTGTAGTTTGGTGGACTTACTTTTGAGTCTTCTGTTCTAGTTCATTGATTTATAGGTCTGTTTTTAGTGCTAGTACCTCGCTGTTTTTATTACCCTGGCTCTGCAGTATAATTGGAATCAGGTGTGGTACTACTTCCCACTGCACTCCTTTTATTCAGGGTTGTTTCGTCTGTCCTTGACCTTTAGCGATTCTACACACAGACTTATGATTTTTAAAATGTCTGCACAGAAAGATCCTGGTACTTTGATTGGGATTGCATTGAATATCTACATTGCTTTTGGTAGGACATTCGTTTTCACGATATTAATTCTTCCTATCTTTTCCTCTTCTGCGGATGTGCCTGTTAACATGCTGATCTAGGGGAAATTTTAAAGTGTAGACAGGGAGTTGGAATGCTCAGACCTCTTACCTCTCAGAATTGGGAGCCAGGGAGAATAGAGAAGTTTAGGCTGAGTTTTCGGGTTCTGGTCATTCCATAAGCTAACAAGACTAGGAAAGTTTGGCCTGAGTTTTCATGGTCTAGAAATCCCCTCACCAGTTGGCACTGGGAGCCAGGAGGTGGGAGAGAGGCAGCAGTATTGGATCTGACACTAGTTCTCAAGCATTCTTTAACTGAAGTTCATAAACAAAATATAATTTGATAATTATTTTAATTGTGAAATGAAAATAATTTGATGATTGATGATTATTCAGGACACTGCTGAGCAGGAATGGCTACTTAGTTCACAAGTTCCAATACAAAATTTAAAAGCAAAGTGCTTTTTTAAAATCTAAGGCTTTAAGACAATGACAATGAGCATTAAAATAAGCACAGAGCCCTCTTCAAGCCTAGGTTCTGCGCAAACATGGAGGCCCATACCATGAGCCATCTGTTTCTGTTTGCAACTCATTTTATTCAGTCTAGAATTTTATTTGACATTTACCAAAGGAAACACTCAGCAAAAGGGATAAATACAGATGTGATAAAAAAGCTAATTATCCTCTCCCATGGTACCACCTAACAAAATATTATTGAGACTTACATTATAATTTTAAAAGCAGTGTGTTCATCAAAGAGTAAGAACTTACCAGGAAAAAAAACATTGCTCATATCTACCTGATGAAGTATATATTTGTCGGCAAATGTCAAGAAATAAATGTAAAGTTTTGGGTCAGGGGAAAGAAAAAAAGTGTGTTAACTCCATATTCACAGCTATCAGTTAGAAAAATGCTAGTTAAAATATGTGGACACATTTCATAAATGATACAGAATTTTACTTATCTTTAGGTGCCTCCTCTAAAGAAAGAAGCAATCCTTGTTTTCCCTTATATGCAAACAAGACTAGAATACAGTTTTTTACTAAAGAAGAAAGAATGTTTGGGAAATAGAAATATGTAAGACAAGATTTATAACCATAAGAAGACATTCTGTAAGACAGTGCTTCATGATAATCAGAGTTTCTTAATTAATCATGGGCATTTTACTTTTTAATTGGATTCAATTAATTGTATGAAACAGACAGGAAATAAGTTATTTTTTGAGTTCTTACATTTGTTTTCATTCTAATTAGCTTATTTTGTGGTTAGTCCTCCAATAAATAATTTATTTCCTACCACTCAAGGCTTACATTTCTTCTTTTTAAAAATACAAAGGTTTAGTTAGTTGAGTTCTGAAAGCTCACCAAGCTCTAATTAGATTCTGAGTTACTTACTACTAACACACTACCTGTGAATTCTTTAATGGGAGGCTTCAAGATATACAGGGTAAACCACAGCTCCTGATCACACAGCTAATCATCGTGAAGTTCGGAAAGAAGAAAGTCAGATAATAATCGTAACACAAGACCAACACCAGGTTCTAAATCTTTAATTCTAAAATCCACCAAAAACATGGTACTAACAAACCACAAAATCTCTCCAGGTTTGAATACATGATAAAACTGATGAATTGAAACATATTCCACAAGTTAATCCCCTTAAGAATTAGAGGTACATGCCAAGAGCTTGAATAAGTGATTTGTGCTAGTATATAATGAGAGTCTGGTTCTTCTGTTACCATGACACCCAAATAATGCCCAGAGCCAAACTTACCTTCCAAGCCAGCATCCTTGCTATCAGGACTTATTGATTGATGCACAGGGTGGACACAGTGTCAGATCACACTTACCTCCCTCAGTGACTATTGCAGTAACATGGCTATAAGACAAAATTCTAACTTCCTTAATTCATGTGTTTCTTATCTTTGCATTGACTTTTATCTCACATATTTTGTTCAGTATCAAGGTTATAGTGCTATAATTTATCTTTTAATAAAACAACAAAACTCAGAATGATTAAAAAGCAAGAGATTTAAATAGGGGCATGAAATACAGCCAACCCAGCTTAAACTGAGTTAGTGTGGCTTTAATGTGATTTACAAAGGTCTCCAGTGTGGCGCTTGTACCCAATTTCCTAGACAGTCTAAAATGAGACTTTAAATAAAGTGCCCAAGGAGAGACCATGAGTTGGTGGCTGGCCTAGCAAGACCTGTGAGCAGAAAGGTAAGCAATATCTTAACTTCAAAATAATCCAGAGCATACATTTCATAATAAAAATATGAAACTCCACAAAAGAGTTGCCAAATGATCCATCTTTACTACTGAGTAGAAATCCCAAAGAGTCAAAATCAGTTTAGTATAGAGATCATAGCCATGGTTACTGCAGCACTGTAGACAATAGTTAACTTAAGGAATCAAACTAAATGATAGTCAAAAGATAAGTGGATAAAAAAAATGGGGTTTTATTCTGATACAAAAATAGATGAAATTATATTATTTGCAAGGAAATGGAATTTACTGGAATTATCATCACATAAGTGAAGTGGCCAGACAGATAAACATGTACCACAAAATGTGAAATTTGGAGAGGAAAAAAGAGACATGTGAATAAAAGAAAAACTATAATGGAAGGGATAATGGGAAGGAAGATAGAACATTAGGGTGGCAAAGAGAGGAGCAGATGTAATAAAAATACATTATTTGCAGGTGTAAAATGTTGCAATGGAACTTGTTACTTTGTCAAATAAAATACACCAGTTAAGCATTTGGACTTAAGATTTAAAATAGCACTCCTATAGTGATTGGTTTCTGAAATATTATAATTCTGATGCCAAGGGTTGGGATAACAAGAAAGTAGGTCTTGGGGAGGAAATTTGCAAGCAGGTGGCTTGTGGGGAATCTTTTCAGGAAGCATAACCATGTATTTGTGAGGGAAGAAGGATCAGGAAGCAAGAGAAATTGAACCACTAGAACTGAGCTGTTTGCTTGATATCTGCTGACAGTGGATTGGATTTTTGGTAGTATCTACAATTTCTTGATCATCTAAGACTAAAGAGAAATATGTTGACCTCTTGATTATCTGATTGTGTTCTTGATATAATAAAAACTGGAACGATAAATTCTAAAATTATTTTCTATTAGATTATACCAAAGTAGAGACTCTATTGGATTAGACTTTTTAGTTGTCAGAGTCTTTCATAATGTAAACAAGTTACTCATCAAGAGACCTTAAGCAGTAGATGAAATCTAGCTAAGTCTTACTGTGATTCAATGTATGTCTGCACTGCAGACTAACTTTCTCCATGCAATAATTACAATTGAGGTCAATTTTCTGTCTTTTAAATTTTTTTTAAGTTTTAATTAAAATATAATTATACCATTCCTCCCTTCAACACTTCCCATGTCCCCTCTCTCCCACCCTTCCTATGTTCAACCCCTTATTTCATTATTTCCTCTTAGATTCATGGTTGTGTATATATATATATATATATATATATATATATATATATATATATATATATATATATATATATATATATATATATGCAACCTACCTAGTCCATTTACTGCTGCTTGTTGTGTATACAATTTCAGGTTTGATCACTTGGTAGGATGACCAACTAGGGGTATCATCCCTAGGAAAGACTAATTTTCTCTCTTAATTATTAGTTGTTTGTAATTTTTGTCTATGAATGGGGCTCTGTGAGATTTCACCCTTTCATGTTGTTGTGTCTATGTGGTGCCATTGTCCAGACCTTGTTTAGGCAGCCATACTGTTGGGTATTATGAGTATATCTGCTTTGTCATTTCTAGAAGACACAGTGTCATAGCAGACTTCCTGGCCCTCTGCCTCTTATAGTCTTTCTGCCCCCTGGTCTTTGATGTACCCTGAGCCTTAGATACAGGAGTTGTGTCATAGATGCATACATTAAAGCTTGACACCACACAATCAATTGTTCACTGCATTTTGACCAGTTATGGTTTTCTGTAATGGTCTCCATCTGTTACCAAGAAAAGCTTTAATGACAAGGATCAAGAGCTCCACTTATTTGTGGGCAGAGGGATTGTTGTAGAGAGCAGTTCAGAATAATGCTGGTTTAGTAGAGTGGTGGTGTTAGGTTTTCCTTTAAGAGCCATGACCTTATTAGCCCTCACATTTGGCTACATTTCCAAAAGTAGGCATGATTTCCCTCCTGTTGATTGGGCCATAAGTCCAATTAGAGTTGTCATTTACTGCCAAGATATGAGTGCCACTGTTGCACCTTTAGGTATATCTCACTGTGCTAGTTTTGTTGGTTCATACATACCACAGCAGGGTAGGACTATTGATTGCTTCTCTCCTTTGGAAAATTTCATACCACATTCTGGTTCTATGAAAGTCATATCTAACTTGAATTTTTTGATTCCTATGTCCAAAGAGTGTGGTTTCTTAAGCAATAAGGCCTTACCTTTAACCTCTGAGAGGCAGCCAAAAGCCATGTCAATAGCCAGTATTATTTAGGGACTGTTTTGGACTCTTGTGACCAACAATTCAAAAGGAAGTTTCTCACGCCTAGCACTGGAGTATTTGCATATATACACTTATATGTAACTTCAAGTCATTATAAAATAATAGGATTCAATTTGATGTCTTAAGAGGAGCCAGACTACCAAAGTCATACACAAAGCCAGTTCAAGATGATGAATGGTGTAATGAAAAGTGACCTATGAAAGGTTAAAATCATTTAGGTAAGTAGGACAATATATATTGGAAATTCATACCATATACATTATTAATATAAACATACTCCACATACACTTGAGATTTTGTGAAAGATCAAGACTTCAGGTGTTGAAGTATTTAGATATTTCCCATCTACAAACTATTGCTGGGGTAAAAAATGATGAACTGAATAATTTGTTCAAAACCTTAGAAGTTGACCATTGAACTTTGCTTGGCAAAATGGTCCTTCAAGTTCCTGCTTTGCAAAGGAAACTGCCAGATATTCTTCAGGACACAGAGAGAAATGACTGAGAGACTCTAGACCTGTGGGCTGAAGACAGATGCCCCAACTTTACAGAGGAACTTTGGATGACTGTCCATGCAGCCTGATGTCTCTGTCATTCTACATTTTTATAGGTTGATTATAATGCACTTAGGTAATATTATATCCTTCTGAGGTCTTTGATGTAGTTGAAGACTAGATAGTTACAATTTCCTTAGTTATGATAAAAGATAAGTTAGATATGAAACCTTAGACTCACAAATATAGGATAGATAGGATATCTTCTTTAATTTTGCCAAATACCATTAGATTAGATATTATAAATAGACTAGATATTATAACTATAATTATTGCTTGATAGTTGTTTTGTTATATTTAATTTTACTATGTTAAAATTAAAACCTTCCTTTTTGAAAAAAAAAGAAAGAAAAGGAGAAGTGCTGTGGCTATTACTCTGTATGCTGTAAATATGTTGCTCTGATTGGTTAATAAATAAAGTGCTGATTGGCTAGTAGCCAGGAAGGAATTATAGGCAGGACAAAGAAAAAGGAGAATTTTGGGAACAGGAAGGCTGAGTAAGGAGTCACCAGCCAGACACAGAGGAAACAAGATATGAAGGCAGAACTGAGAAAAGCCATGTGGCTAAACATAAATAAGAATTATGGGTTAATTTAAGTGTAGGATCTAGCAAGAAGTCTGAGCCATTAGGCCAAACAATTTTAATTACTATAAGTGTCTGTGTGTTTATTTGGGTCTGAGCAGCTGCAGGCCCCAGTGGGACTGGAGAAAACTCCAGCTACATTCAGGTATACACTGATGTATTTTCATGTAAGTAGTTCAACTTTTATTGATCAATAATTTTTTTTTCCTAAAAAAACTACACTGGGCTGTATATAGCTTAATTTGTAAACTACTTGCCCCACAAGCATTAGGATCTATGTTTGGATTCCCAGACCTCATGTTAAAACTTGGGTATAATTGTGTTTGCTTGCAATACGAGGGATACAGAAATAGAGATATGCAGAGTAGTGGGACTCACTGGCTCAGTCAGCATGGCCTAAGTGACTAGTCCAGGTCCCAGTAAGAAACCTGTGTCAGACAAAATATGAAAGGTGTAAATCTCCTGAAAAATGACACCAAAGTTGTCCTCTGGTCATTGCATGCAATTGCACATACACAGTCATGCATGCACAGAAACATGAACACACACACACACACACACACACACACACACACACACCTCTGAGAGAGGTAGGACAGAGGGAAAGAAAGGAGGAGGGAGGGGTGGAGGGAGAAACGGAAGAAGAGACAGAGAATTGTGAACTATGGGCATCTTTTTTTCCCTTAAATTCAGGCTGGGCTCAGACTGGAGAAGCAGTATTATCTAATTTGAAATATATAAATATAGAATCCTAAATATTTTGAGACAAAGTAGTATGCAAAGGTGTTTCACCTGATCTAGACATGTGTCTCCTAAGAGTGTGGTGACAGAGAAGACTGAAAGAGGAAGAAAACTGAAGGCCACTGACGAGATGGACAAGTAAAAGTCTTGCGCTTTTGCGTCTTTGTGGGGCATCTCACTTCAGATGGACCACCCCAATGGGAACAAATGGAAATTTGTGTTGTTTTTGTTTTGAGATGGATTATCATCACTTTACCCATGCTAATCTCAGGCTGCTGGGTTCAGGGGTCCTCTTACCTCCATTTCCAGAGTGCTGGAACTTGGGTGCCATTGTGCTCACACATAAAAATATGAGTAAAATGGCTTTTCTTTTAATTGCTTGAAGGCATTCTAGAGATTTGAAAGCACCAAAGACTTAGGACACCATTTCCCCCGAAACAAGTTCAGAGAAGTCAGTGAAGACTATGACTCTGTTCTTAGGGAGGATTTATACATAGAACCAAGAGCTATTCCAAGATCTTGGCAGTCTCAAGATACAGAGAAAAAGAAGGAAGATCAAGTTCTGCTAAGGAGGAGAAGCCCTGAAAAGTATGCCAGATGTTCAGTTGGGTCTCCCAAAAGGCATAGCCCAAGGGATAAATAAAACTGATCAACTTCCTTGAAGGCCAACACCCAAGGACAAGCTCTGCCACTGTCTCTTATTCATTGTTTGAACAACACTGGGCTGCAGCTCATGACGTGGCAGAAAGATGGCTCATTAAGTCACCTGCTTGTTCCATATCTGTGCTTATTACATTAAAGGGATCGGGCTAGGTTAACCTATATTTGGTAGAGTTAAGATTTTCAGCAGATATCAAGAGAAGAAAGGGAGCATTTACAGCATGATTTCCTGTCGTTCATAGCATTGTGCTGCAAGTTTGGCTTTACATGTCTTTAAGCTGATTAGGGAAGCAGAAAACTAGGGACTTCTGCTTGCTCAAGTCTGCATATATCCGAATAAGATGGTCATACTTAGCGAGTAAGAATGCAGACCCTTCAACCAGTTTGAATTACAGATCAACAACAGATCACAACACAGGACTTAAAATTAGGAACACTTCCTTTGGGAAATACTTCCCTTATTACAATCCTCCAGAAGGTTTCATTTTATAAATGAAAGGGTAGTTTTAGAAACAATAAAATAAAAACGAGAAACAATAATAACTGCTCATGTTTATTAAGCACTTTAATGTACATAGGCCAAGCAGCAATGCCAACTTCTTCATATTCATCATTTAAATGCATACCTTCATGAGGCTGGACAGATGGCTCAGGAGTACAGAGTGTGTACTGCTCTTGCAGAAGAACCAGCTTCATGTTGAGTGGCTTATAATTGTCTGTAACTCCAGCTCCTGAAAAATTATTGCCCTGGCCTCCCCAAGCACCCACATTCAAATGCATACCCCCACTCATATACATAATTAAAAATAAAATAAATCTTTTAAAAATAGAAAAATGATTTCCCTTGTGATGTTTTCATGGGAATGCCCCCTATAGCTTCAGATGTTTGAATACTTGGTTACCAGTTGGTGACACTGTTTGAGTAAGTTTAGGAAGTGTGTGTGTGACCTTGCTGGAGGAAGTACGTTGCTGGGGACAGGCTTTGAGGTTCAAAAGCCATATGCCATTCCTGCTTTGTTCTCTCTCTCTCTCTTTCCTGTTTCCAGTTCACAATGTGAGCCCAGCCCTCAGCTTTCAGCTTCAGTCACCATGCCTAGCACTATGCTGTCTCTGCAATTTTGGACCCTAACAATCAGGAACCATAAGCTCAGATTAAACCCTTGCCTTTATAAGCTACCATGGTCATGAAGTTTTATCACAGAAGTAGAAAAGTAACTAAGACCTCTCTCAAACATTGTATTACTGTCCAGATGAGGAAGCAATCAGAGAGATTAATATTTTGTAAGAGAAAAATGATTTACTATCTAAAGTAGCTTTCGAAATTACATCATATACCAATAGTGATACACACACACACACACACACACACACACACACACACACACACACACACATTGGTTTTTCAAGACAGGATTTCTCTGTGTAACCTTGGCTGTCCTGGAACTCACTATGTAGACCAGTCTGGCCTTGAACTTAGAGATCTACCTGCCTCTGCCTTCCAAGTGCTGTGTGCCACCACTACTGCCCTGCTGATATAACAAAATTTTGTTAAATCAGATAAAAGCTGTTAAACCCGTCTGTATTTCTTATCATGCAAAGCAATATTTGCAATTAGGATAGATTTTGAAGACCAAACAATGTAAAGGTATTGCAGGGCATGTGATGCAATTAATTGGTAAAGCAACTGACTAGCATGTACGAGTCTTCAACTTCAATCCCCTATGCCATAAGAGCAAACAAAACTTAAAAATATTTAGTTATTGCAAATGATAAGTCATCTTCAGGGCTGAGTCTAAAAATGAGCAAACCAACAACCATTTTGGGAAAATTATTTGAAGGGTTTAAAAACTACCTTTCATGGCTTTTTAAAAATTCAAATTCTGGCTGGCCAGTGGTGGCACATGCCTTTGATCCCAGCACTCAGAAGGCAGAGCCAGGCAGATCTCTGTGAGTTGGAGGCCAGCCTGGGCTACAGAGTGAGATCCAGAACAGGCACCAAAACTACACAGAGAAACCCTGTCTCAAACCCTCCTCCCCCCAAAAAAAGAAAGAATGGAAGGAAGGAAGGGAGGGAGAGAGAGAGAGAGAGAGAGAGAGAGAGAGAGAGAGAGAAAGCAAAAAGAAAGAAAGAAAGAAAGAAAGAAAGAAAGAAAGGAAGGAAGGAAGGAAGGAAGGAAGGAAGGAAGGAAGAAAGGAAGAAAGAAAGAAAGAAAGATTTATTCAAATTCTGGTAAATAAATATAAAATAATTTTTGGAAATGCATTGGGAAAAAGAGTTATTGTAACTAACAATTTGATTAAAAATTCAGTTATCTTTCAGTTCTCTGACTTCTCAGCATTTTCTTAATGACTCACTTTGTTGAGGTCATTGCTCAAAGCAATAGATTTTGTAGTGAAGACATATCAGGATTTAACTGAGGTTCAAATTGGTAGTGTCCTTTAGTTTTTATGAATAGTGCATCTGATTTTCCTGGGAACTTGAGAACATAGCTACTAAGTAGGACATATGGGACACCTATGAACAGACTTTTTCATCAGTATCCAAGTTATTTAATTTAATGATCAGGGAGAATGTTCTGAAAAATACCATTCTAGGGAACACTCAAAGAACATCTTTCTTAAAATAGGGAGGGGGGAGATGTACCCAAAAATGTCTTCATTTTAATTAGAGGAACAGAGAAATGGTGATTTTTGTTTGCTAAAGCCCATATTTAGAAGAAATGCACTGTCAAATTTATTAAATAAAAGTGCTAAATTCAGTTAAATTGAATTTTAAATCAGTAACAGAGTAAAATTTACTGCTCAGATGTCTCATGCAGGGAGATGCCTTCAGAAAAAAATTTTTTTTTCTTTAACAGAAATTCAAATACTGAGTATCCAGTATTTCATCTGAAAGATCTATTACAGAGAAGGGAATTGGGCAATTCCATGCGCTTCAAGGTTGGGTTCATGTTTGCTTGGGTTACTTGGAATTTAATCTTTTTGAAATTAAAACATAGTTACATCACTTTGCCTGTCCCTGCTCCATCTCCAACCAAGCCCCCTCCTTTCAAGACCTCCCATACATCTTTCACCCACTCCCTCTTAAATTGATGATCTCTTTTTATACTATGAGATGTATATCACATATATATTCATCAATCTGTAAATACAGCATGCTGAGTCCATTCATTGTGGCTTGTGTGTACAGGATTTCAGGGCTACTTTGTATGGGATAATTAGAGGACCAATCCCTGAGAGAGTTGTTTAAATCTCTCCCTCTCCTTGCAGTCATTAGTTGCCTGTAGCTCTTAGTCTAGGGGTGGTATGCAGTGAGAATTCTCCTTCTGCATTAATATGTCTATGGACATTAATACTGTTCAGGCCTTATTTAGGCAGCAATATTGTTATAAAAAAAATCCCAAAATAAAATAAGAAAATACCCAAACCAAAAACAAATCCATTATATTACTGCAGACGAGTTTTAGGCACCAGCTTCTGGGAGAGTGCAGTTCAGAGTGTGAAAGGTCACTGAAATAGAACCCATCAGCTGTCTCCAGAACTTGCGGGATGGTCTGTTTCCGGAACCAGTCCTTGCTGCCGCCCTTCTCATCGTGAGCAATGCCAAAATGAGTTCCTGATAAAGAAAATGGGGTGTGTTACAAATAGTAAATTTGATAGAGACTTATTTTCTGGGTTAAAATTTAAAAATACTACCTAATTTTTATATCAAACTTTTAGTCAATTGCATTACCGATTAATAGCTGTAAATTCACAATTAAAGGGGGGTTATCCTAGCAGATATCTGGGATTCCTTTTGATCTATTGACATGGAACTGAGAGAAAACTTACTCTTGTCTTGATCTATTGACATGGAACTGAGAGAAAACTTACTCTTGTCTTTGGAAACATGGTCATGATTTGTTCTGGTCTGTGGATTAGATATAGCAGAGGGATATTGGCTAACCATGAGAATCCAGTGCACTGGAGAACTGAAGTAGAGCAGAAAAGTCTGCAGGCTAAAAATACCACCCCAGCCCAACCCTTACCAATTGCCAAAAGCTTCACACACATTGAAGCATACTTTAAAGTGATCAAAACAATTGTTTATTAGAAGCAGGTGCCTTCTGGCTATCACTCTTCTTACTGTATTTCTATAAGCCAGTTCCTGGGGAGATGTTAACAGAAATATATTCATCCCAGAAAGGGCATCAGTGAAAGACCAACCTGATAAGTCCGAATTCCAACTTGGAAAACTGATGAGTTTACTGGCATTATTTACAGAAACGTGGAGGACACAAAGGCAGCTGCGTCACTGAAGACCCCCACTGCAGCCTGGGTAGTGACTACGGAAACCTGCATCCTGGAATTCTTTACATAACTTGCGGGCAGTTAGAAAGGTCGGAGGATTTCCTCTCCCCAACAGTCATTGCTTATTGTGTAAACTTAGGAAGGACAATTAGGAATCTTGTATGTTTCAGGAATTTCCTGAGCTTTGTAAGAACTTCCTGAGACTTGTTTATATATGTATACATATATATATATAGTTATAAATGTATACAATTATATATGTTTACAATTTTAATCTACACACACACACACACACACATATATATATATATATATATATATATATATATATATATATATATATATATACACACACACACATATACACACTTTCTGGTTAAACAAAGGTCTGAAACAAATATGGCATGCAAGAGATACTAATGATTTATATGCCAGCACAGACTTGCTATTTACCTCTCAAGCTACTCCCTTGTTTACAACAAAGGAAGACTTATGTCTCAATAGACAAGTATTTCTCGTGGAAACTAGAAGGAATGGAGACACAGATATGTTACTGTTTATGGTTTCACCAGAAGATACAAGATTTCTGTGTTAGAGGAAAGGGATTATTACTCACAGTAGAACAAGCCACACAAACACCAGAATATCTGTGTTAGCTTCCCCGTCCTTATGTCCCATGGAGTCCATGCAGAGGTTTTGCATCACAGCTAAGGAACCTAGAGCTTGAGAGAGCGTCACTGTTTAACAAATGGAAACCAGGGCTAGTCTTTGCCTTGAAATCGCCGTCTAACCCTTCAAGGTTGTTTGCTACAAACACAACTGAAATGAATGTTAAATAAGAAGGGTTGACATGTTGTACTCCTAGAACAGCCACCAAAATAAGGAGGGATATTGAGGATCCACAGTCGTTAAACAGTGACAGTGTGTCCTGACCTGCACCACAAGCTTCAAACTTTCATTCTCAAAAGCAGGATGGATCCAGATTTTGCAACACTTAAAGAACATTACTTATGAGATAGAATATTATGTTATTAGTGTAATGTGTATATACATATACATATACATATATATATATGACATATGAAAACTGATACTGTATAGAACCCCTCTTTCATGTGCTACCTTTTTTTCGGGGTACAAAAGGTTTATTGTTTGTAAAAATAAGTTACAAAACTCAGTCAAGCAACCTCAACACAAGAATAAAGGACTCACTCATTCCAGTGGGCACAAGAAAACAATAGACCCAGGTGGGGGTGGGGCGGCAACTCACAGGGATGCCAGCACACACAAAAGAACATCACGTTGCAGGCCATTCTGTGATGCACTGCTAACAGGTGACAGTTTTGCCTGTAGGGATGGACAGAGGGAAAATGCCCTACAGACATCTGTGTGGTGAGTAGACAGGGCTGATCCGGGAAGGTGCTGGAACTATGAGCAGGACAGTGAATGGACTGGGGTCCCTGCTGGCAGGTGTTGTGCAAGGCTTCCAGAGTTCAGAAGTCTCTCCACGTCTGGACAGAAAGCCATCTTGCAGAAACTTCCCTCAGCGTTGGCACGGGCCTGCAACAACTTTACGCAGCTTCTCAACCAAATCATGAAGGACCTGACCACAATGTCTGGCATCAGGGTAGCTGATAGTGGAGTCAGGCAGTGGTGGTATGGTCTATCACTTTCTGGAATTCATGATAGTTGCATTTGGACCATATGCCAGTTTTACTGTCTTCTATGCAGACGTTCTCATTTTACCTTTTCAATTTGGGCAACTGATGAACTGCTCCCCATGATGATGTGAACAGCTCCACACTGTGACAATCACTTTCAACACCTTTCCCAAGGTCATCAGAAGCATTGCTGAAGTCCCATTGGGTATTGATAAGAGGATGAACATTGCTGGAAACATCATATCAATGTGGCTGATGGCGTCGTTTACAAATTGAGACAGTAGAGCTAAAGTGGTGGGCTGAGCCTTCAGTCAACACTTGGCAGACAGGTCCATCTGTTTTGCAGAGCTCTTCAAGGACTGTTGAATCAAAAGGCCAGATGCTAAGTCTGTGTGGTACTGAGGTTTCTTGGACCATTTGCATGTGGGCAGAAGTTGGCTATAGAGCAGAGTTTGTCCTGCACAGATCCGGGCTCAACAGCCTAGAGTTGTGAATAGAGTAGTTCTCTGATAGCTTGCCTACCAAGCTGCTCAGATGTTCTAGCTCACTGAGGTCCTGGTTGACTGAATGGAAGTTGTCCTAGAAGTGCATGATGAAGGTTTCTTCCAGTCCTCCACTGTCTCCCTGTTGTGTATGCCATCCTTCAAGCTATCTAACACCCTACTCTTATTGGAGCAGAGCACTTCAATGGTACTAGTGGCCTTTGAAAGGCCTTCAGGTTCATGCCGATGCTCAGAACATCAGCCTTGTGGTCTCAGCCACTCAAGCGATATCTTAGATAGTAACTCTACATACTGGGCACTTATCTCATGTCCTACAGTATCCTAAATAGTTTGTGCATATTTTGTTCAGTAACTTATGGTTGAGTGTTATTATTAATATGTTAGAAATGAAACTATGTAATTGAGGCGCTCATGACTTAGAAAATCAAATCAGTTTACTCAGTTAAGAGGTAAGAGACATGGGGGCAGTTGGGGTAGATTCCAGGTCGCTGTGTGCATGACTATGCTCTGCAACACTATGAATTGGGAAGGGTTTGGAGTGGGCAGAGGGGAACAGATAGGGAGAGAGGGCAAGAGAGGAGACAGATGGGAAAGCCATTATAAAGAGGAATTGAGAGAACTGGGAACAGGGTGGATTTGAGGAGCAAAAAGAAGTTGGCAGGATTCACTCTGAAGTTTTAAGCTGTGTGAACGGAGATTGATGGCATCTTTGACAGGCATAAGAACATTCAGTGAGAGAGAGAACACATACAAGAGAGCGAGTGAGCATCTCGGGATGGAAGAGGAGTAGTAGGGTGATCTCAGTATCAGGCATGCCCTACCTGGACCTCCTAATCCCCAACAACCAGAGAGAGCACAGGGCAACCCACGGGCACAGAGGCAGAGGACAGAATCAAATGTTGCAACAGAGGAGAATTGGAAAGGATGAAAAACATCAGGTTTAAATTTCCCCAGTCGTGAGTTTTTAGGGCCTTTTCTTGCAGGAAAACCACTTCAATTGTGTTTACTGATGATTGGTGTGAGGGTGGGGTGTGAATTATATTGGCTCACCACTTCCCAGTGCAAAATTTTATCTCTTGAGCTGAGACACCCGCTTTTCTCCCAAGAAAAAGGCAAAACAACTTAAATCACAAAACATCCAAGAAAAATAAGCCTCTCTTCTATTAGTTCTCTTATTCATTAAAAATCAAGGGAGCCAAGTGTTTTCTGTGTCTTATTTCTGATTTGTTTTATGGTATGTTTAACTTAATTTTGTTCTTAAGTTGTAAAAGAAGCTTGTGACCAGTGGCAGCATTTTGTGAATGTACGGTCACAAAGCCAACTGAGTTCTTTAATACAATTTCTTTTCTATCATAAATGTTTGCATGAAACTACACATGATTAATTCAGTTCTGCACAAGGGGAGAAGATAGCGTTAGATGAACTTGCATTGCTTCAATTCTGTAGCTCAGTACCTAGTGAGTCATGCATCTGAAAGTGCTGATACCACCTCAGCATCTGGATTTATAGGCCCTTCACCTCATCTATGCTTCCCAACACTCCTACCTTCTGCGTTCTGACCTGCCTTTGGTTCCTTGGCCTGTGATAACTAAGACTTGTTTGCACATGTTCTTTTCTTACTTAATTGATGCTTTGTGATATTGTAAAAGAATCCCCTTAAAGGCAATTGGTGTCATGTCTTTATTGATTATCATACTGATAAATGGGGAATAGCCAATGACTGATCTGGCTATAAAGTAACAACACATAAGAGAGACAAGTGTTAGTTATTCCCAGTTTTATTCGAGGAGATTTTTTTTTTCAAGATAGGGTGTCTCTGTGTAGTCTTTTGCGTCTTTCCTGGAACTCACTTGGTAGCCCAAGCTGGCCTCAAACTCACAGAAATCCGCCTACCTCTGCCTCCCACGTGCTGGGATTAAAGGCGTGCGCCACCACCGCCCGGCTTCGAGGAGATTTTTAAGTGTTGCCTCTGAACCAGCGTTACCATTATTACTCAGAAAGCTTCTTAGAAATGCAGCTTCTTGAGGGTCACTCTAGGCTCACTGTATCAGCAACACCGGGGAAAGGAGGGACCAAACCCACCAACTCCTTTTTTACTAAGTCCTGTAATATTGGCACACACTGAAATCTGAGAACCATTAGTTAATTGAATTTACTAAGCACAGAAGAGTAATGGGACAACATTAATACAACTTTGGCTCAGAAGAGGATTTCTGGAATTTTCATTAGAAGAAATAGTGTCCTTCCAGTGGTCTGAGTCGGGAACATGGGGGCAAACTGCTTAACATACCTGGGTCTCATTTTTCTAATCTGTAAAAGTAGTGAGTGCCTAAAATTGTATAGTCACCATGGTTTCCTAACAATGATAGATTTTAGTCTACCAATTCCTCTTGAGGCTGATAGCATTTATTTATAGGAAGAAAGAAGATAGAGTGATCATCATGAGCGAATGCTAACATATGTACATGACAATGAGGCCAACATCTGTGTCCTATTTAGTTGAATGTCAAGCACACTTTGTACCAAAAATATTAAGAGGATGAAAAATAAATAAATACAAGTCACACTTCTAAAACCAAGGTAACCTTGTGTGTGTGTGTGTGTGTGTGTGTGTGTGTGTGTGTGTGTGTGTAAAAGGCCATATTATAACCATTTTAGATTTAGAGGTCATTATTCTTGGTCGTGATTACTCAAATCTTGCCACTGTAATAGAAAAACTGCCATAAATAATATGTAAAGCAACCCAGCTAACATTCCAAAATCTTTACTTCCAAAACCAGATGGTAACTTGGATCCAGCACACAGCCATAGCTTGCCAATCTCTGGTTAATAATGTTTCCATTTTTTTTTTTAATTTAAACAAGGGACTTAAATTTTTCTGGTTGATTACTTACTCATTAATCAAATAAATATTTGCTAGTCAGTACTCTAACAACCCATTAACTGATTACTATGTTGCTCAACCAACAATCAATCAAAAAACAATCTTGGGCAGATCCATCTCCATGCATGGGTTTACTTCTTAATGTCCAGAGGAAGACATTGTTGTACTTTTACAGACATACTCTTAGTAGTTTGGGTTAGTCATTCCTAACTATGTCCCAGCGCATACCAAAGAAGAAAACATTGTTTCCAAAGCTATTGCTAATACAGCAATCATTGTAACTGTACATTAACCATTTCTCTAATATATGCTTGTCCAAAGGCTATCTCTTTAAAGTAAGAGTGTAGAAAAATAAAACATTTCATTTATTCCTATTCAGCTCTCAAAATGTAGACCACACTGTGACTGTAGATTACTAAAACTTTTGTGGAGCTTTCTTCCACAAATCAGTGGATAGCAGCTCTATGTCTCCTAATTCAATTTAGTTCTACACTTTCTACTTAGAGATAACACTGTACCTTACAAATCCTAGGTTGGCCTCAAAAACTCCCCCACTAGTTCATATTCCAGTCACAAGTGTGGGCCTCTAACTTCTTGACTAAACAACAACTAAGTTCCTGACCACCCTGCTTAGGTATAATAAATTTACTGGAGTAATTCACGGAAATCAAGAAAATACTTTCACTGTAAATAGGACATCTCAAAGGGCACAGGCAGATGGAAGAGATGTACACAGCAAGGGATGTGGAAAGGGCTGCAAAGCTTCCATGTTGTCCTGAAGTACCACATTCCAGGAACCTCCATGTGTTCAGCTATCCGAAAACCTCACCCTCCCAATCCACTTCCCTTTGGTTTCTTCATCCAATAACTGATGGAAGTGGATGCAGAGATCCTCAGCCAGGCCCCAGGTGGAGCTCCAATTGTCGAGAAAGAGGAGGCATTGTAAGAGTGTGAATTGTTGAGACCAAGATTGGAAAAAGCACAGGACAAAAGGCCAAACTAATGGAAACATGTGAATTATGGACCAAAAGCTGTGGAGCCCCCAACTGGATCAGGCCCTCTAGATAAGTGAGACAATTAAATAGCTTGAACTGTTTGGGAGGCATCCAGGCTGTGGGACCAGGACCTGTCCTTAGTGCATGAGCTGGCTGTTTGGAACCTTGGGCTTATGCAGGGACACATGCTCAGCCTGGAAGGAGGGGACTGGACCTGCCTGTACTGAATCTACCAGGTTGAGCTGAATCCCCAGGGGAGTCTTGGCCCTGAAGGACATGGGAATGGAGGGGAGGGGCTGGGGGAAAGTGGGGGGGGGGGAGGGAGGACAGGGGAACCCATGGCTGATATGTTAAATTAAACACAAATCTAATATAAATAAATAAATAAATCTAAGTATTTAGGCATGATTTATTTGTTCACAATCAGTTGGTAATCAGTTCAATCTTGAACAGGTCTCTCTCCTCAGAGACTTATGGGTTTGGCAGAACATCTCAACCCTCTATTCATGCCTTGGTCATTTCCCTGACTAGACCTCATTCTAAAGCTACCATGGGATTGCCTGCCATCTAGTAACTCATTAACGAACAAATGACACTTTTAGAACTCTAGATCCTTCCAACTTTCCAGGACTTTTATATCAGAAATGGGATGTAAAAACAAATTATGTATATATATATAAAATGTTCTCTTATTGTAATTAGAAAAAGGTCTAGTGTTTTTGTTTTGTTTTGTTTTTCTTTCCCCAATTAGAAGCCAGTTGTATGTGAAGCTCAGTTGCAACCATATAGTAAAGAATTAAAACATTGTCTGGGCCACCATGCTTTTTCCTCCAGACTATGACTGGGATGTATTGATCAAGTAAAGCAGATATTAATATCCTAGCTTTTTGGCCTGTCCCGTGTGAGGCAAGTGGTGTGTGTGTGTGTGTGTGTGTGTATGTGTGACAAAATCATAGTAGATCACAGATATTCTATTACATGAAAGGTTTTTGATAAGCTATCTTTAAGAGGCCTCCTTTATTTAAAGTTTTAGCTGAGCAGATTAAAAAAATCATATTATGACATGTAAGTAATTCAAAGAAATTCAATGTGTGTTATGTCTTTCCATAAATTAGTAAGGTTAATTAGTCTGGATGGAGAAGTATGATATCCCCAAACAATGTCTTAATTTTTTACATGTGGTTGCAACCCAGCAACACATACAACTGGCTTTTAAGTGGGGAAAGAAAAGGAAAACAAAAACAAAAACACCTGACTTCCTTCCAGTTACAATAAGAAAACATGTTGGGCAATTTTGAAATTTCCCACCCTTCATTCTGGTCCCAAGTGAAAGCACATGCCAGAGTCATGTTCTGAACTGGCTCTGAACTTTGGGTAAGAGTCAGGCTAATTTTCCTTATATTGTGAACCTTCCACTCAGATTATCATTCTGCGCCCGCTTAAGATTTAGTTCTCAACTGGTCTTTGAAGAATGAAATGCATGAAGTGAGCCAAGTCTTGGGTGTTGGTGGCCGCCACCAACTTAACAAACATCCCATTTTATGTGATGAGTGAAGAACAGGCACCACAGAGACAATAACCTGTTGTGTTTTGAAATGACTTATAATAGACCACATTTAAATATGAAGAATGAGATGAGACTGGCATGGTGGAAATTTTTGTATGTGTATCTTCATGTGCTGAAAGATGTCTGAAGCCTACCTCCCGTGACCTGAGGATGTAAAACAGTCTATCACTTTTAGCTCTTTAAGGATATTTCATTGGGTAAGTGTTATGATTCAGTATAATAATTCATGGTGGTTACTATTATTATCATGAGACATGCTACACTGATCATCACTCACATTCCCTTTATACTCATTATTCACGCCAACATCATTCTACTACAGTACACAGTCATATGGCTTCCTTTCTACACATGTTAGGGCTAGGTGACAGTGTCATTTAAATCTCCAAAGATCAGGTTGTAATCAGGTAAGGCCCTGATGTCATATACCAGCTTTTTGCACTACCATATGTGATTTTTTAAAAAAGCTCTGATTTGTACTAGATTCTCAAATAAACTAAGCTGCAGTTGCTCACAGAATAGCCTGCTTAATCATGCACTTTCTCTACGTGATGGCCTCTCTGTCTCCCTACTGATGTCCTTTGAGGTCACCTTCAAATAAGCTAGTTACTCTCAAAACTCTTTCTCATATCTGTTTCTGGGGGAACCCACCCTGAAGAAATCTTTTACCTGTGGCTACTGGCATTCAGCAAATCAAAGGGTGAGTTTCTTCTTTACTTGAATTATATCAGGGATATAAACTGAGAGGATTATGGGTTTTAGAGGCCACCAATGTGTTCCTTAAAGAACTCTCAAATCTCCAGGCAGTGGTGGTGCACGCCTTTAATCCCCTCACTTGGGAGGCAGAAACAGGTGGATCTTTATGAGTTAGAGGCCAGCCTGGTCTACAAAGTGAGTTCCAGGAAAGTCACAAAGCTACACAGAGAAACCCTGTCTTGAAAAAACAAAACAAAACAAAAAACAAAACAACAACAACAAAAACTCTTAAATCTCTGTCTGCAGAATGTCACAAATCAAGACAGACATTCTGATACCTGATACCTGAGATGGTCCATATCTTTGTGATAAGACTTTGGTTTCCAGTTTGTACATCCAATTGGTCTGAGCACATTTAAAAAAAAAAAAGAAAAGGCAAGCCTGCTAACTGGAATTATTTTGGTTCTTTTCTCTAATACTGAATTTTCTTGGCTAAAGATGAAAAGTTAATAATCTCAGTGTTAAAATTAAATTCCATTCATGTTTATCAAAACTAGGGAGGGTAATTATCCCAAAACATAGGGAGTTAGTTTTATGTTCCAGATTCTTGTTGATTCTTGCTGTGACCCATATATTTGGTGAAATTAGAATCTCCATTTTAACAGATAAGAAACTACAGCTATAAGAGAACAAGGAATTTGTCTAAAATCCTAGTTGTGACAGTTGGGGTTCTAAAGCAGATGTATCTCAGCCTGAGCTGCAAACTCTCACCCATAAAGGAAGTATTGTTGCTGCAGAGGCCACCCCTTTAGCTGTGGACACCATTGGCAGTGATACCTCATGAGGGCTGTGTTGTCTATGGCAAAATGATAGCACAAGACATCAACTTTGAACACAAAATGAATAAAGAAGCATAGATTTGGGGCTTAGCTTAGTTGTATGACAGAGTGAATTTTCCATTCCTCTGGGTCTCATTTTTTCATTATAAAATGAAGTTGTGGATGAAGCATGAGGTTGTACTACTCCATTCTCAGAAATCTTCGCAAACAGTTCTACTTTTAGTAACAGGCCGTAATCTCAGTAGCTACCACTTCAGAAACACAACCTAAATATTGAGTTGAAAGACTTGAATTAAGGGTGGTAGCAAGGGGGATGATTTAGGTTTTTTTTTTTTTTTTTTTGCTATAATGATTTACTGTTTAACATTTTAAATTGATTCACATTAAAATTTTAAGGGAGTTTGAAGATGTAAGGGTGACAAGCATATATCAAAATCAATGGGATAGAATCATTTAATTTATAATGGTGACCTTCTGATAATATAGAATTATTGGAAGAATGGTTTTAATAAAAAATTTTCATACAACAAATTGAATTTTCTCCAGGGGAATTTAGAGATTTCAGAACTTTTCTCAATGTGGGCCCATTTGAAAAATCAGTATTGCCAAAGCATATCAAAATATGTGCTCTAAGGAAATTTATTGGTTCACATCTACAGGATACCATCTACATTTTGTTATGCTCCCTTCAGGATAAATTCAAATACTCCTCAATGAGTAATATGCACCCTATCATAGACTCATAAGGAGTGATGTATCATGGAACACAGAGCTCAACATTTATATCAGAGCAAAAAGACCACTGTTCTTTTAATAAGAGATATCAAACTGTGAGACTGAGATTTTGGTTAAATAGCTGAACTCTCGCAGGGTCTTAGTATTTTGCTGAAGTAGATACGAAGTATAGCACTTTATCTTTTTGTTCTCTTGAAGTCTCAATTTATAGAACTTCTTCCTAACGTCATATAAGTGTCTGGGGATATTTAAAATCTTTTCTATAACAGTTCTGGTATCCCCAGTGGATTAAACCACATAAACAATGCGCCATCTTCATAGGACTCCTTCCAGATCTGTTGCAGATTACAATAGTGTCCTGCCAGTGGATTCCCCACTTTTAAGAACAGACGGCCCTTTTAATGGTTTCACTATACAAAAGCCGCTACTAAGAGCTTATATAACATTTACTTACTCTTTGACACTGGGAAAAACTTTTAGAAATATTCTGCCTCCCCCACAACATAATTGTTTACTCTTGAATGCTTGTCAAATAATTTATGTTTATTGAGAACTGAAATAAGCCAAAGTAAAAATTTTGAATTCCAGATGTGACCTCACCTGATTACATTTACCACCCAGGGTCTCAGAGACACAAAGAATGAGGCCATTTCTATTTCCAGCATGATCCAAACTCACAGTTGTTTTGTCTTTTCTTATTTGGGTATCAGATTGCAGAATTCAGTCTTTGTGCACACTTGTGAATGTTTGGGTGTCTTTTTTCATCAGACTGTTTGTGGTGTATAGGGTTCCCCCCCCCAAATGCATTAGTAAATGAATTTCAATTTACTCTTTTCTGCCAAGGACGCTTGTATGTACCTCATGGGCTTAAGCTGCTGCTGGTCCTGCTTCAGCCTTTGCTCTCCGACTATTACAACTGTTTTCCAGCAGCTCAATTACGAGCCCTTTCAGTGAAAGTGGCTCACACACAGCCTTCTCAGAAACCTGACTAACCCCAGGCTACTAGAATTATGTGCTGCATTTTTGTCATGTTGTTTGTGGAAATCCTCCTTTTTGTGTGTCTGGATAGGCTCACATGGAGGTGACTTCATTGCTTGGATTTGCCATGTGGGGTTTTTTTTGGTTGTTGACATTTTCTTTTGTCTTTCAATTCTCATAAAAAAGATTAAACACTGAGTGAAGACTCAGTTCAGGGACAGACGATGACAGAGGAAGCTGACTGTCCTGTCCTGTCCTCTACAGTGTGAATCCAACCTTCTCTGTGCTTTCTCTTTGTGGAATATTGTGTCACCATTGTGAGGAAGGGAAGGACCTAACTAACCCTAATTTGATGTGAAGGTGGTGATTTCATTCTTCCTTGGGGTTACTTTACCCTTCAGGAGACATTTGGTAGTGTCCAGAGACATTTTTGGTTGTCATAACTTATGGAGAGGGTTGCTACTAACATCTACTAGCTAGTGAACAGGGAAAGTGCCAAACACCCCACCCTCATGTCCTGTACAGATAATTGCCCTCAACAGAGGACTATTCTGCTCAGCTATATTAGTGATGTTACCTTGAACTTATATCTTTTTAAATATAAACACAGGGCCCAAGTGCTTTCATAGCTTCAAACATATTTGAAGATTCCTATCACTATTCATCCACCCTTGCCTATCACCTCCAACAAACATTTATGTGCTAGAGTTTCAAACCCTTGAGAGAATGAGAACAAGGATCAGTGACTAACATCCAATACCTGAGTTCTCTCCTTTGCACTCTGAAGCGTTTCCTCTCAACTCAGAAAGAAACTACCACTTCCTCTCACCCAAATGGAGAAAATTTGTTCTAAATCAAAGGATTCTCCCGACTCACAATTTATGCAATATACTATGTACCACCTATCAAATTCTCATTTTTTTTATTACAAAGATTTTGAAAGTGTATGGTTTAAAAAAAATAGTTAAAAATAAGTGAAGAATTCGTGATTCCTCTCTCAAAAGCTTCATGTGTATACTTGAGCTCAGGATAACAACTGTAACCTCCGCTAGAGATACAAATGTCCGTAAGAATCTGAAAGTGAGACCCAGCGGTGGTGTCGCACACCTTTAATCCCAGCACTCAGGAGGCAGAGCCAGGTGGATCTCTGTGAGTTCCAGGCCAGCCTGGGCTACAGAGTGAGTTCCAGGAAAGTCGCAAAGCTATGCAGAGTAACACTGTCTCAGGAAAAAAAGAAAGAAAAAAATAAGAATCCAAAAGCGAGGCTTCAGCTTTTATTTTTTTTTCCAAGTCATTCCTACTCTGAGGGTTATGATACTAGAAAAATTTCACCATATGATGAAAGAAATATTATATCTCTATATATTTAAACATGTAGTTTAATAACAAAGCACATACCTCTAATTTTGTTCACAAGTGACCACAAAGGATATTTATTCCCATGCAATTTCTTCTTATCTAATGTCACCTGATGTCCATCTGCCCCCAGTGACTGTTCCTCAGAACGATGCCAGCTCTCTGACATCATCTGTCAGGGCTTGGGTCTGAATGAGATGCCCATCTCTCCTCTGTAGCTCTCACTTCTCTCCCTCATTCAAGGTCCCATTTGGGAGCAGAGAGCCTCCTGCCTAAAAGACCCATACTCTTGGTGGAAAAATAAATGACTGCTCAGATTTGGAACTTCTCAGGAGAGGAGAGCAGTCACCAGCCGATCCTGGCTGTTAAGGCTATGATTTCCCTCTGACTTCCGGAGACCTCCAGACCTCCATTCTCTTCTAAGCAGTTACTCATTCCCTTCATGATAAAGGCCCTTTCAATTTTTAACCTTCCCCCAAGCAATGGGAGATAAACCAAACCAGTGAAAGGCATCATGAAACTCTCACTGCTTACCATGGAAGGATTCTCCTCAGAGTTCTCCTGTCTGGTACATTGAGCTAATTCTAATACCAATCTTTTCTTTTAAGCAAGTACTTGAATTTTCATACTTCACGGACCACGGGAGACATTTTAAATTTTTTTCTGATTACATTGCTATTATTTATTTCATTTATTCACATTCTATTGTGACCCAATATGTTATGACTACTATTACTCTGAAGACTTGTCTATTAGAAAAATTAAGAATAAAAATAATAGATTTCCATTTAATCTTCATCTGTTTCTCCTCTAATGTTCCTCCTTGACATGGAATTGCATTTATGGCTATTAGTCATTTTCCATCACCCAGACAGAATGCCTCACTGACACTGTTCTTTTCGATTTTCAGCTCTTTATCGCCTTAAAACTGACGACTTTCCTGGTCCCTTGTCAATGGCTTTTGCCTTCATCAACACAAGCACAAGTTGGTTTATGATGATCCAGCCCAGGCAGCAGGCAAGGAGTGTCTTCCAAACCTCACCCACAGACCCTTCTAGGTCGAGATAGACCTGGGGGTTGGTTTCCAAGCCTCAGGAAGTGGCTGGGGTCTCAGACAGATGGGAATGTGGCCAGGGTGTAGATTTCAGGGTCTGCTGCTGAGGGGTCTTGGTGAACAAGTGAGCCTTCCCTCAGGAGTCCTGCCTGCTGGCCAGCAACTGAGGCCAAGTCACATTTTAAATTTTTAATCATACTCCTCCTCCTGTGCACTTTACACACACATGCACACACACTCATATGTGTTTCTCAACTTCAGTCATTCCTCGGAGATGTGAAGCATTGCGCAGAGCATGCCCATGTGTGTGCAGCTTCACTCTTTTAAAATGAAAGTATCACCTCTCTCATCACACAAATGTTTCTCTCCTAGTAGCTTCCAGTTCTCTTCCTACAGTTCTCTGTGTGGTTTGAATTAGTCTGTGGCACATAAGAAAGTTTCACATGTTAGTATGATGTCCTCTGAAGGAACAGAAATGGAAAAAAATATAGTTGTAATTTCATTATACTTACCTAGCACAGAAGGTTCTACCCCTTACATGGGTTATAAGCCTTCAGAAGTGGAGGACATCTAGATGGGAATTTATAAAAAAAGGTTTTTATGCTTGGTGATATTAGATGGTAATGTGGTAGTTTCTAAATAACATGCTGTTTTCTCTTCAAGTTGTTTTCTTTACCCACAGTGATTTTGTAGTTCTTCCACCTAAAAGTATTCGTGATAGTTTGTTTCTCATTTTATTGCCCACCAAAAGAGGGTGAGTACATCTCAAAGTGAAATGGTAGACTAAATTTCTGAATGGACTGTTGTTGAACAGATTGTGTGGAAACAAAATTAAGTGCCAGGGTCTGTGGGAAGAAAAGATATTTTTGTTTTATTTGTTTGGTTTAGTTTTGTGAAATTCCAATGGCTTAACTTTTCAAAGCCAGAAGGAAGCTGGAAGCTAGACTATAAAGTTTCAAAACTAAACAGTAAAATTGAAGTATTTAAAGGATGATAATGTTACCTAGTCTCTTGTCCAAAGGAAAAGCCAATTGAAAAACAGGATAGGGGGAATTAAAGGCGATGTAAGATTTGTATCCTAGAGTTAACACCCACACGAAATAAGCAGGAGGGTTAAGCATAGCTTTTCTAGTTAGTATTGATAATCCAGGAAATAGATGCCAAAATGCAACTGGATGTAAAAGAGATGTATTAGAGAAAATTTTGGTGAGGTATGGAGAAGATGTCAAGGGGGTCAGACTTGACTGTGATGGATGATGAAAAAGAAGGTCAGAGAGAAGTGGGATGGTGTAGTTATAGTTTTCCTGACTGGCCCAGTCAGGAGAAATCTCTCTTACCCACCAGTCCCACAGTCGCTCAGACCCAACCAAGAAAGCACACAGAAACTTACATTGTTTAGAAACTGTATGGCCGTGGGAGGCTTCTTGTTATCTACTTCTTCTATCTCAAATTAACCCATTTCTGTTAGTCTATACTTTGCCACATGGCTTGTGGCTTACCAGTGTCTTTATATGTTGCTTTTCATGGTGGCAGCTGGCAGTGTCTCTCCCCAGCCTTCCACTTCCCAGAATTCTCTTTTCTCTTGTCCTGCCTATACTTCCAGCCTGGCCACTGGCCAATCAGAACTTTATTTACACAGAGCGATATCCACAGCAGGATGGGGGAAGCAGAAGGGGAGGAAGGAAGGAGATGACCTGTATGAGAATAAGAGGCCTTCACAAAGTGACTCACTGCAGTGTGATAGAACATTCCAAGAGCAGACTTGGAAAGACAAGCATTGGTGGCAGTATGAATACAACATGAAATGATCCTGTGACCACAAGGCAGTGACTAAGGCCAGTTAATTACCAAAGTCGAAAAAGACATATCTCACAAGATGTCAGAGTGCATGACACAGCACCCAGGATTGAGGAAATCAGACCAGCGCAAAGACCAGTGTGGGTAGAAGGCACTCTAGGACTTGTCCCAGTAAACACTCAGGTAAGACATTCTAGCGGACTCAAGTAACTGAGGGTGAGTACCAATACCAATATGTGGATGTGGGGGATAGGGAAGCATTGCAATGTCTTCATTTAGTGCATATCCATGTTCTTTATGGCTTTTTCCAACCTTGAACTAAAACGAGTGTAATACAATTGTTGGGGAAGAATTTAAATGCACAAATCACATTTTTGAAAATTCTTACATCACCCTAATAATCATACTGTGTTTGTATCTAAGTCACCAGAATATTAAGTTCAACAAGCTCATCTGGTTTCTTTAGAAAACCATCAACATGTATTTGCTTTTCCATACCATACCATATGTGTTTCTAATTATTTTGATGGTAATGTATCTAAATTATTCACAAGTTATAAATAATTTTGATTTCAAGAAAAAAATCAATTTCAATATGAGAATAACTCAGAAGTTTGCAAAAGTTAAGTTTTAATCATATTGCAAAAATACAATTGTTGTGGATATGTTCTGTATGCTGTGAATGTGTTGCTCTGATAAGTTGAAAAATAAAATGCTGATTGGCCATAGCCCTAGAGAAACTAGGTAACAAGGAGGACCCTAAGAGGAATGAATGGATTGCCCTGAGAAGGGGAAATAGATGAGATCTCCTGGGTAAACTGGGGGCAGGGAGAGGGAGAAAGGGAAAGGGAGGGAGATTGGAACAAGAGGGGTAGGAATGGTCTAGTTGGGGGAGGGGCAGAGAGGGAGAGTAACAGAAAGAGATCTTGGTAGAGAGGGCCGTTATGGGGTTAGGGAGAAACCTAGTGCCAGGTTCCTTAGTTGCCTGAATTGGCCTTCTCCTGTAATCAGATTGGTGACTACCCTTATTGTCATCGTAGAACCTTTATCCAGTAACTGATTGAAGCAGATGCAGAGATCTACAGCCAAGCACTGGGCTGAGCTCCTGGGGTCCAGTTGAAGAGAGGAAGGAGGGATTATATAAGCAAGGGTGGTCAAGATCCCGAAGGAGAAACCCACAGAGACATCTGACCTGAGCTCCTGGGAGCTCCTGGACTCTAGTTTGTCAGCTAGGGAGCCTGCATGGGACTGCCCTAGGCCCTCTGCATGTGGGTGACAGTTGTGTGGCTTGGTCTATTTGTCAAACTCCTAGCAGTGGGACCAAGATCTGTCCCTGGTGCATGAGCTTCCTTTTTGGAACCTATTCCCTTTAGTGGGATGCCTCATTCAGCCTTGATACAGTGTGTGGGGGGGGGTGGGTGTGGATTGGCCTGCCTCAATTTGTTATGCCATGCTTTGTTGACTGGCATGAGAGGCCTTCCTCTTTTTGAGGAGTAGATGAGATGGGTGGACAGAAAGGAAGTGGGGGGAGGGAACAGGGTTATAGGAGGGAGGAGAAACTATGGTTGATATGTAAAATAATTTCTTTTTTTTTTTTTTTCAAAACAGGGTTTCTTTGTGAAACAGTCCTGGCTAACCTGGAAACTCACTCTGTAGACCAGGCTAGCCTTGAACTCACAGACATCTGCCTGCCTCTGACTCCTGAATGCTAGGATTAAGAACATGCACCACCACCACCTGGCCATAAAATACATTTTTAAAAAATTTAATAATAAATAAATAAAATAGATTATTTTAATTAAGGAATGTTTTAAAAGGTAGACTTTATTTAAGCAGAATAGATCAATTTTAGAACTAGTTCAGAAATAACCAAAGAATCCCAAACCTAAATTTTTATAGTTTTATTACCATGAAGAGTAGAACCCTCCAGTGAGATGCTTCAGAGACTCAACAGATGAGTGGTCCAAGGGATACAGCTTAAGTTATCCTGGCAAATATCTCTGTGTGTCCAGGATGGGACTGAACAAGGCAGAGAAAGGGGAGGCTCTGTAACTTGTTGCTTTTTATAAGGAAAAAGGCCTTTCATCCAGTGACCTAATCATTTCTGGACTTCTTTTTCTTCCCCTTCTTTCTTAATCTTCTTCCTCCTCCTCCTCCTCCTCCTCCTCCTCCTCCTCCTCCTCTCCCCCCCTTCTCCTTGTCCTTCTTCTTCAAATGCTGGTGTGTTTGTGTGTGTGCATGTGTGTGTGTGTGTGTGTGTGTGTGTGTGTGTGTGTGTGTGTGTGCCTCTGTGTTCATTATTTTATTCTTTGTACTTATCTGTTTCCTTTTCCTCTATCATTTTCTTAATATCTTCAGTATTTTAGAAATCCTCTGAAGAACACTTTCTAAGAAATATTATATACTCCTAGAAGTTGTTGAGACTTGGTGTAAAGAGTCTTGAGATTCCTTCTGTTCTTCTGAAAGGGAAACATTTTATCATACAGTTATAGCCTAAGCCTTTCATTGTAGTTAGATGTTTCCTGCCTGGCCCACAGTCAGGACAAATCTCTCTCATCCGCCAGGCCCATAGATGCTCAGAACCAACCAAGTAAACACAGAGAAACTTACATTGTTTACAAACTGTATGGCTGTGGCAGGCTTCTTGTTATATACTTTTTTTTTATCTTAAATTAACCCATTTTTATTAATCTATACTTTGTCACGTGGCTTGTGGCTTACTGGTGTCTTTACATGTTGCTTCTCATGGCGGTGGCTGGCAGTGTCTCCCAGCCTTCTTGTTCCCAGCCTTCTTCTCTTCCTTGTCCTGCCTACCCTATCCTTCTTGCCTGGCTACTGGCCAATCGGCACTTTATTTATTTTAACCAATCAGAGCAACACATTTGACATACAGAACATCTCACAGCACTTCACCTTTTCTTTTTTTTTTTTAAAGCAAGGTTTTAACTTTTATATAGTAAAATTTCAGATAATAAAACAATTATCAAGCAAGAATTACAGTTACAATATTAAAGAAGATATCCTATCTATCTTATATTTGTGAGTCTAAGGTTTTATATCTAACTTATCTTTTATCATAACTGAGGATATTATAACTATCTAGTCTTCAACCATATCAAAGGCCTCAGAAGGATATAATATTACCTGAGAACCGGGAGAAGGATGTAACCATTTTTTGGCAGTCTTGCAAGAGTAGACAGAGACAGCTGGCAGCCTGGACAGTTACCTGATGTTTCTTTGTGAAGTTGGGGCATTTGTCTTCAGCCCACAGGGCTAGAGTCTCTTGGTTACTTTTTTTAGTGTCCTGTAGAATGTCTGACAGTTTCCTCTGTGAAGCAGGAACCTGAAGGACCATTTTGTCAAGCAAAGTTCAGTGGTCACCTTTCTATGGGTCCTGCATGTCTAGTTGATCAAGTAGTCCAGGCAAGAACAGTCTCTTGTCCAAATGGCTATTTTTGCCAAGATGAAGATAAATTCCATATGAAATGTCTTCAATGCCTATTCTTCTCTCTGAAGTAAATCCGGTGCTGCCAAGAGCAGACATATCTCACTGTCCAGAAAGTCTAAATTTTAAAAATATTTTAAATGCCATATTCTGTAGACTTTGAAGTGTTTGAGGATTACCTGTCTATCTGAAATATCTCTCTGTATATCTAGAAGACTTAACTAACATGGCTATGAGTATGATTATCATAGATGACTAATTATTAATCTATCTTTAATTATCCATTTCAATTTAAAATGAGCTGTACAAACATAATACCTTAAACAAGAGTAGAAATATACACACAGTATAACAAAATTAACTTTAAGTTTGTATCAATAGCTAAAATCTATACCAATGTAAAACATTTTAAATGAGTTGTTGCTCTTTACAAGTAAGTTCATTAATCTACCATTTCATCCTATTATATCTATATCACATCCCCTTTTTTAATGTTTACATCTATATTTCATCTTTTAATGGTAGCCTAGAAACCATCTCTGTTCTTTAAGGTTGCAGATGGAACATTTCAGACATAATGATCTTCCTTTATGAAAGTAGAAAGCTCAATTCCTATTTTTACACAGGCTCTCAAGAGTACAAGTTATTTATATACAATGTAAATTTAATAAAATTGGCAAAGTAATAAGAGGAGAGGAGTAATTTTGTAGAATATGTTTATTCTCTTATTTATTTCATTTTCTAGCCATTATATATACAAACTCTAACATCATGCCAAAATGATAAAATAATATTTATGAGTAAAATGATAAACTACATAAAAATTCTGTGACTTGGAACTCTAACATTCCTAACACAAATCAAAACACTAAAAAATCTGAATCTCAGAAGACCTTAAATTAGATAACAGTTCTGAAAAGAAATTGGTTCAATATGTTATTTCTCAATTTTTTTTCTGTTTTCATTTACAATGGAAAGAATGTAAATCCCCAAACTTATATTATATATCACTTATCAAGTACATCAAGAATATATAATTAGTGAGTTTTTAATTGTTTGATTGTCCCCAAATTCCATATAATTCTACTCATTCTTTCATCTTTATCACAAACAGAAACTGTCAACCGCTGATCTTTTTACTGAAAACATACATTTAAATGATCACAAAGGGTGTTTGTGATCTGTGTGCTTCCAAGCACTGAGGCAGGTCTTTTGTCCCACTGTATCAGCCACCCTTTCTTTTAACCAAGTATGCCTTTTGCCATTCAGAAGTGTCTTGATTTGATTTAGTTATTCTTGTTTATTTTATGTTTTTGTTGCATGTGTTTTAGGTGAGATCCTTGCCAATGCCAATATCAAGAGTCCTTCCTCTGGTTTGCTCTGAAGGATTGTGCAGTTTCCAGTCTTATATTTAGGCCTAATAGACTTTGAACCGACTTTTCTGCATAGCACAAGTCTTTAGTTTCTTGATTTTGTTATGGGCTCCCAATTTTCTCAGCACCATTTGTTGAAGAAACTATCATTTTCTCTTTTTCTGCTTTAGTGGAAAAATTGAAAATTATTTGACCATATGCTATAGTATTCTATTCTATAATAGAAAATGGCCTTTCTTGGCTCTCCTACTGTGCTGTGCTGTGCTGTGCTGTGTGTGCTGTATGTGCTGTATGTGCTGTGTGTGTGTGTGTGTGTGTGTGTGTGTGTGTGCTGTGTGTGCTGTGCTGTGTGTGCTGTATGTGTGTGTGCTGAGTGTGCTGTGCTGAGTGTGCTATGTGTGCTGAATGTGCTGTGCTGTGTGTGCTGTGCTGTGTGTGATGTGTGTGATTTGCTGTGTGTGCTGTATGTGCTGTGCTATGTGTGCTGTGTGTGCTGTATATGCTGTGTGTGCTGTGTATGCTGTGTGTGCTGTGTGTGCTGTGCTGTGTGTGCTGTGTGTGCTATTCTATTCTAATCTATTCTATTCTATGCTATACTGTGCTGTGCTATAGTATTCTGTTCTGTGCCATGTATGCCATGCTATTCTATGCTGTGCTGTGCTGTGCTATGTGCCTCTCTGTCTTTATTTCTATGCTACTAAAATATAGTTTTTGTCGCTATTGTTTCATAACATAAATTGAAATGCGGAAGTGTGATATTTCAGCTTTCTACATCAGCAACCCTTATTTGGGATGGTTTTGAGATAAATCTGAGACATCAGATCTTGAAATCCTATCAGCATATTAGTATGTGTCCAGAGAGTATAGTATAATTACCAAGCCTGAAAAAAACAAGTATAGCAACAACAGATAAAGTAGTTGTGGCCGAGCAGGGGGGGGTTTGAAGACTAGACACATGCAGTGAGTTACAACACAGGAGTAATGTGGTAATGCTTAAAGCAGGGTACAAACCAGCCATAGGAATTCTGAGAAAGGAAGAACATTTCTAGACATGAAGAACAGCTCACCCAGGGGAGAGGATTAACATTTGGGAGATTTTACAACTATTTAGTTTTGGTTTTTCTCAGAAAAGTAATTCTGAAATGGTACACAGGAGGACATTCCTCTTGTGCTTACAGCTTCTGTGTTGTGTCCTTTTCCCTAGTAAGTTCGGAATACACAGAAGGAGGATTTGATTTTGACAGAAGCAAAGACATTCTGCTTACACACATCTTAGGTGAATTCTAACCACTCATTGCCTGTGGATTCTCTTTTGTTCCCAATATAAATATATTCTACTTCCCCTGGAATCTAGACTCATCTCCAGGCATTCGTAGGGTAACTTTGAATTGCTTACTTGGGATAAAGGTCTCCAGACTAATGTAATGCCAAGATGCCCAATGCCTTCCAGCTTCTCTTTATCTCTGAATGGTTTATTTAAACACATGATTACAATTTGTCATCTTGAAAAGATTGTTTTCCTAAACAATTTGCCTTTGAGTAGATCAGAATGCAGGAGGAAAAGATAAATGAATAACCTATTCCCGCAGGTAACAATGGTACCATAACCTGTAGAACAGGAAAATTAAAAAAAAAAAAAAAAACAAGTTCATACTTAAACAAATTAATAAGCATACTAACATAAAACATCCTCCACATGATGCAATGTCATGTTTCTATGGTATTCCTCCCCAAATGCATTAACTTACGGAGAAGCCATTGACAACAGTACTCACCAGTGTCAGAACACAGTCTAAGAAGGACATCCTATAAGAATTCTGAGTTCGAGAAAACTGCCAGACAAGTCTTCCGACCTCGATTTCTCCAAAGCACGGAATTCCTGGAACGTATTTTCCTGCTCCTCCCAGGTGTAGCAGATAGGAGTGAGTTTTACTTCAGCTGTTGTTATTCATGTGCCTTTATGAGAAAACAAAACAAAACAAAAAACAAAAACATGTTTTTGTCACATGGAGCCTGTCCTTGTGATTGTACCCTTCACTCAGATGACTCTTCTTACCCCTCAGAGTATGAACTGCCCGATGCACTGAGTAAAGTTGGCTATTGCATGAGACTTCAGTCTGCCTCATTTTTAGGCCCCGCTTTCCTAGGTTCATGCCACCAACTAGAGTGATAATACACCAGTATTTCTCAGTCATGAAAGGCAAGAAAAACAATGTGGATATTATGGCAGATTAGAGACCAGGGACACATTGCAACAAATGATTCTAATTATATCCTAGAAAAGGTCCTAAGTTGGAAAATTGGAAAAGCAGGGAAATGACCTATAGTTATGTTATTATGCCAATGCTATTTTTCTAGTTTTGACCACTATCCAGCAGAAAAAAAACACAATGAGAAGTGTTACATGAATCCTAATTGGTCTTACAATAAAAACTCAGAACCAGATATCAGAGTAAGTGCTGAGAGATCAGAGAGACAAAGGAAAAAGCCACTAGAGAAACTTTTCATCTCTACTGAATCCTCAGGCCAAAAGGAAGGTGAGATTCTTTTTCCACAAATCCTTGGACTGAATGTCTCTGAGTTCTCAGCCAAAAGGGCTGAATTCCTGTCTCCTCTTGCCTTATATTCCTTTCTCTGCTCAGCCATGTCACTTCTTGTCTTGACTTTCCTAGTGTTGGTATTAAAGGCATGTGGCTCCCAAGTTCTAGGATTAAAGGTGAGTGCCACCACTGCCTAGCTCTGTTTCTCTCCTTGACTGAATCTCATGTAGTTCAAGATGGCTTTGAAGTCACAGAGAACCAGACAGAGCTCTACCTCCCGAGTGCTAGGATTAAAGGTGTATGCGACCACTGTCTGATGTCTATGGCTAACTCTGTGAGTGGCTCTGCCCTCTGATCTTCAGGCAAACTTTATTTGTTAAGAGTACAAACAAAATATCACCACAGAGAAGTAGAAGACTTTCTGAAGTATTTTTCAGCTTTTCTGTAAGTCTAAAATTAATTGAAAATAAAAGGTTATATATCGTTTTTTTACATGTATTTGTTTTTATTTTATATGTATGAGTATTTGCCTAAATTCATGTCTGTGCAATATAGGCAAGTAATGTCTAAGGAAGCCAGAAGAAGGCTTCAGATCTCCAGAGACTGGAGTTACAAACTATTGTGAGACTCCAAGCCAGTGTGTGTCGTCTGGAAGAGCAGCCAGTGCTTTTAACCATTGAACCTTCTCTCCAACCCAAAGCATTATTTCTGAAAAATTTCCTTTAAATCATTAGTATATCTCGGCTTATGTGAGTCTTACAGACACCTTTGTTCTAAATAGATAAAACCAGTCGTATTCGGACACAGCCAACATTATAAGTAGAGGAAGTAATTTTTGAAGAGATTCCATAATTTCTCTTAAGTGTTTCTCATCAGTGTTGTAGACTTCTCTGGACTAGCAATAGACTCATAAAGACTCCTCTTGGTAGTTGACTTAGAACACCACAGATACTTCTGGAATGCTTTGATTTGCTCTCAAATAGCAGAACACAACAGGAACTGGTTCCCCGCACAGCTGTGTACTGCAAGAAGTGGTTATGCCACATGCAGAACTCCTCCTTGTTCCTCAAGCCTCTGCCTCTCTCCAATCCCATTCATGTACATCTAGCCCTCAATATCATCCTTCTGCCATTACTCTCTGAAGTGAAAGTAAAGACACTAGTCAGAAAACCCCACTAAATATACATGCATGTATGTGGACATATGAGTATAGACATGCATAATTTCGTTAATTCTCATAGTATCAGTAGGCAAGCACAGCTGGTCCTTACCAACAATGCAGTTAAGTAAGTTCACATTTGCTATTGTAACCCTCGGTCCTGTGGTATTCTCCTTAAATAGCTCTTCTTCCATCGACCATTCCTTTTTACATAAGAAGCTCACCCCCACCAAAGCAGAAAGAAATCCAATAGTATTAATTTTACTGTCAATGTGATTAATACCGTCCACACTTAAATAATAATCACTTTCCAGTCATGAATGGCCTGGAGAATTGTACATAGTGCCATGTGTTACACCAACCCTACTCAGCAGGACATGTTCTTTGTCAGCCAATGGCTTGATTAGGAAGATAAGGATTTCAAATATACCACCTTGGAACAAGACTCCAACTTAGCAAGTTATTAAAAATGTTTGGCTGGGTGGTAATGGCACACGTCTTTAATCTTAGCACTCGGGAGGCAGAGGCAGGTGGATCTCTGTGAGTTCGAGGCTAGCCTGGTCTGCAAAGTGAGTTCCAGGAAAGGTGCAAAGCTACACAGAGAAACCCTGTTTTGAAACAAAAAACAAAAAATAAAAATGTTTACGCAAAGAGCCCAGTCCCCACCTCAGCTCTCATGTCTAGTAGAGCTGGGAGACAATTGGGCCTGCTTCTTTTAGCTGTCAGACACATGAAAACATCCAAAGAAATGCCTTTGTAAGACGTTGATCCTCAACTGCTTCCAACTTTGGTCAATTATCCTTTTCCTTATGGCAGGTGTGAAAACAATATTCAGAGATCATTCATCCTCTTAATTAATAGAAAGGTATTTCAGGACAATGACTGGAATGTCATGCACATACTGTGTTTTTTCACAATTCATTTCTATCATGGATCTTTCCCCCTCTCTCCACAGTTAAAATACTATAAACTGACCTACACTGCTTATTCAAATGTCACCTGTTTTACCATTAATGTCCTGTTCCATTCATATGATAGCCCTTTACATATAGTTATCATAAACCTTTGGGTTCTGTCTTCCTCTCTAACCTAACAAAATAGTGATTGACTAGGTATCTAGGACTAATGGGGGCTAATGGGGTCTCCTTCAAGAAAGTGATAGACTACAGATAAACAGGGACCTCTAATGCTGCACAGCCCTGCTTTTCACCAACCCCCATTCAATTCCTGAGAGGACAGAGCAGAAATCAACAGTGTCTCAGAATTTGACCTCTATGTACAAGATACTTCTGTTGTTTTATACTTTATCTTGAAAAGTTTTAGCCTCTATCAGTGCGATGTGTCAGGGAAATGTCTCACAGGAAATTCTCTGCTCCCAGGCATGGGTCCTTGGGCTTCTTGCCTTGGAAGCGCAGCAGCTGGCATCATGGGAGCTTCCCCAAGGATGGCCCTTCCAAGCCTGTTCATCTCACAGCCTTTCTAGGTCACAAGGCTGGCATGACCCATATCGTCCGGGAAGTTGACAGACCAGGATCCAAGATGAACAAGAAAGAAGTTGTGGAGGTTTTAACCCTTGTGGAAATATCCCCCACGGCAGTTGTGGGCATCATAGGATATGTTGAAACCCCACAAGGCCTCCGGACCTTCAAGACAGTATTTGCTGAGCACATCCGTGATGAGTGTAAAAGGCGTTTCTACAAGAACTGGCACAAACCTAAGAAGAAGGTCTTCACCAAATACTGTAAGAAATGGCAGAGTGACATGGGCAAGAAACAGCTGGAGAAGGACTTCAACAGCATGAAGAAGCACTGCCAAGTTATCCGCATCATTGCTTACACTCAGATGCTTCTGCTTCCTCTGCGCCCGAAGAAGTCACACTTGATGGAAATCCAGGTGAATTGGGGCACTGTAGCTGGGAAGCTGGAGCAGCAGGTTCCTGTGAACCAGGTGTTTGGACAGGATGGGATGATTGATGTCATCTGGGTGAAAAAAAGGCAAAAGCTACAAAGGGGTGACCAGTCGTTGGCATACAAAGAAACTACCCTGCAAGACCCATCGAGGATTGCACAAGGTTGCCTGTATTGGAACCTGGCACCCTGCCCACGTGGCCTTCGCTGTGGCTCTTGCTGGGCAGAAAGGGCTACCATCATCGAACAGAGATAAACAAGAATATTTACAAGATTGGTCAAGGCTACCTCATCAAGGATGGTAAGCTGATCAAGAACAATGCATCTACTGACTACAACCTGTCTGACAAGAACATCAACCCATTGAGTGGTTTTGTCCATTATGGTGAGGTAACCGATGACTTCGTCGTGCTCAAAGGCTATGTGGTGGGAACCGAGAAGCAAGTTCTCACTCTGTGCAAATCCTTGCTTGTGCAGACCAAGCGACAAGCTCTGAAGATCGAGCTGAAATTCATTGACAACACCTCTAAGTTTGGATATGGTCATTTCCAGATTGTGGAAGAGAAGAGAGCATTTATGGGACCACTCAAGAAAGACCACATTGCCAAGGAGGAAGGTGCTTAATGCCAGAAGCACTTTGTGCAGTTGGTGGGATATCAATAAAAATTTTGCCAGTGGAAAAAAAGAAAAAGAAAAGTTTTAGATACCTAATAATCACCTCAAATTATGCATGTTTATTTTAATTCAGAAAGGCTATTTCTCCAAATCTTTTTTTTTTTTTTTCCGAGACAGGGTTTCTCTGTAGCTTTGGAGCCTGTCCTGGACTAGCTCTGTAGATCCGCCTGCCTTTGCTTGGGATTACAGGCGTGTGCCACCACCGCCCGGCTATTTCTCCAAATCTTGTACCTACACTAGTATACCAGGAAGATTCATCCTGTCTGCTCTGTGTGTAAAATACTATTTATCATCATGCTCCTGCAGAGTTCATTCTGAGGGACCCTGCCCCAAATGTATGACTCTGCATTACACAATCTATCATGACAGGCTCTGTCTCTAGCTACCACCTACAACTGTTCCTTGAAGTAAACATTTTCCAAGTGACAAGCAACTGACTTAAAAACAAACTTTTGGCCTACAATCCATTTATAAATTGGGAACTGTTTGTACTGTTTGTACTAATACAAATATTTTTTGGTTCTTGCCATAGGATTTTTTTTTAAAGAAAATTTCTTTCAATTTCTATGAAAACAATCATTTCTCCAAGTTATATGGCTGCTTTTTCCTCTAGATTTCAAACTGACTTCCAGCAAATGTCCTAGTATGCATATCTAGCTGGGGACATAGCCTAACAACAACAAAGAAGATAAATGAGAAGGCGGAGATTGAATGGAACTCATTTTTACATAAGAGCCTTTGATTCTGGGCTTTGTTCCTTGGCTTTAGAATTCAATTTCTCTGCTCAATTTTCTGCTGTTCAAATGACGCAGTCATTGTGGTGCTTGTATATGACTTGGTTGGCTCCTGTTCTGAGAACAAGTGACAATGTTGGTAAAAGGCTCAGAGGAAGCTGGCTCCTTCTTTTCATTCTTTGTCCAGGTTCTTTGTGTCTGCAAAGCAATCAAAAGCACTTGCAGGTGAAAAATCAGAATGTGGCCAGTGAATGCTGTGAGGGGTATACTCTGGATGTTTTGTTGTCTGTGGAAGACAGTTTCGGCTGAAGGGAGGAAGATCAGTGACATTGTAGAAACAAGCCCTAGAGGTTGTTGGTATCAAACTTTGAGCAGCCTAGCTTTATTTTAGACTGAGGCCCTTGGCTTTATTGGCTGTCTGTGGTAAGCCTCTCCCAGAAGCCAAAATCCTTTTGTTCATCTAGGGAGATTATCTCTATTCCTGCTGCTGTCCTCCATTCAGGTATTAAGTATAGAAAAGAGAAACATGATTCTAATAGTGAGTTGTTCATACTTCTTCCCAGATGAGACAATAGAAGAGCACAGGAGGAAAAATAATCTGTGGTCAGCCCCTCAGAGAAGAGTATAAGGAATCATGTACAAATAAAGTCCTGAAAATGGGGCTTTTTGAATGTTTACTCCTTTTAAGATGAGCTTTATCTTTCTCCTTACTTATGGTTGGGATAATTAGATGCCTTAAGAAATCTGAAGGTCAGGCTGGAGAGATGGCTCAGTGGTTAAGAGCATTGGCTACTCTTCCAGATGTCCTGAGTTCAATTCCCAGCAACCACAGGATGGCTCATAATCATCTGTAATGGTATCTAATTCATCTGGTGTGCATGAAGACAGAGCATGTGTTATGTAATTATGTATGTATATATTTTTTAAAAAATAGTTTTAAAGCATCTTATGTTTAAAGATACCCATTTGAGAGTGAGCTCAACTCTAGTCAAAATAGAGGAAACTCTGTATCACTCACAGGAAGTCCCTAGCAGTGAGCTTTTCATAACATTAGCAGATTGATCGACAAACTGAAACCTTCAAACTAAATATGCCTCACAGACTGCTGAGGTTTTTCTGGTTTGTTGTTGTTGTTGTTTTGTTTTGTTGTTTGTTTTGCTTTGTTTCTACCTACTAGTTAATTTTTTTAACATTCAAATGTTTGTAGAATACCAAATGAAGGGAATATGTACAGACCTTTTAAATTATTTAAACTTCAGTTTTCATTGTACACAAATACAAATGATGTGTTCACCTAACAATGGAGCTGAGTATTTGCAAATAATGACTATAACCTTTGACACTTTAAATGATGTCTCTTTACTAAAAGATAAAAATCTTCAACTCCTACCCTACATATACTGAGAATTCATGCTCTTCTAGTGATGTGCAGTAATGCCTGGAGCCAGGGACCAACCAATGCAGCAGAGAGAGGATCCGGAAGCCACAGAAGTAAGGTACTTCTGAAGACACTGTGACTTGTCTGAAGGTAGAGATGCTCTTTGCTTATTCTTAATAATTTAAGCACACATTGTGTCTTTTTAATAAAAAGAGTCAAAGGCTCATTAAAAGTTACACAAGAACCTACAAGGTGGCTCAATGGGGAAGGAAGCTTGTGATGGAAGCCTAATGGCCTGAGGTCCATCCCTGGAACCCACAGAGGAAGCCAAGAACCAGCTGCAAGGTGTCCTCTTACTTCCACATGCATGTCATGGTGAATGTGTGCCTGCACCTCAGCATACATACATCACACATGGATGATGATGATGATGATGATGATAATGGTGGTGGTGGTGGTGGTGGTGATGATGATGATGATGATGGTGATGATGGTGATGATGATGGTGATGATGGTGATGATGATGATGATGATGGTGGTGGTGGTGGTGATGATAATGGTGGTGGTGGTGGTGGTGGTGGTGGTGGTGGTGGTGATGATGATGATGGTGATGATGGTGATGATGGTGATGATGATGATGACGATGGTGATGATGATGATGATGGTGATGATGATGATAATGATGATGGTGGTGGTGGTGGTGGTGGTGATGATGATGATGATGGTGATGATGGTGATGATGATGGTGATGATGGTGATGATGATGATGATGATGATGATGATGGTGGTGGTGGTGATGATAATGGTGGTGGTGGTGGTGGTGATGATGATGATGATGATGGTGATGATGGTGATGATGATGATGATGGTGATGATGATGATGATGGTGATGATGATGGTGATGATGATGATGATGGTGATGATGATGATGATGGTGATGATGATGATGGTGGTGATGATGATGATAATGATGATGGTGGTGGTGGTGGTGGTGGTGGTGATGGGGTGGTGATGATGATGATGATGATGGGCAAAATAGAACATAGAAAACAAGGATGGAATAGCCACAGCTCTGTCACAGACTTTCCTTTTCTCTACCACTCATCTTTGTTTCTCATCCCACTATCTCCTGGGTATCATTTGAGATGAGAAGGAGGAAGGAGAGGAAGTTGTAGACAGAGTAGAGGAATTGGAGGGCAATTCCTCTAAAAGGGGAGGACAGATGTAGCCAGGAGGTTTTCCTGTGTCCCCCCAGCCACTTGGTCCCAAATAACACACAGAGGCTTATTATTAATTACAAACTGTTTGGTCTGTGGCTCAGGTTTATTGCTAACTAGCTCTTTTATCTTAAATTAGCCCATTTCTATTAATCTATGTATCGCCACGTGTCTCATGGCTTTACCGATGTTCCGTTACATCTTGCTCCCCCCAGGGAAGCCCTGCAGTGTCTCCCTCACTCCACCTTTCTTCCCCTTGTATCTTTGTTTGGATTTCCCGCCTGGCTCTAACCTGTCTTCTCATAGGCCAAGGCAGCTGCTTTATTAACCAGTGGTAGCAACACACATTCACAGCATACAGAAAGGCCATCCCACAGCACTTCCTATTTTCTGTCTAATCAAAAAGGAAGGTTGTCATTTTAACATAGTAAAATTGTATATAAAAATGATTATCAAGCAAAAATTACAGTTACAATAGACAGAGAATAGTTTTAGAACTAAATCAGTTCTGAGTAGAGAAGACCAAAGCAGAGACAGAAATGGAATGGTAGAGAAAGGATTGGAGTTAGTGAGAGGAGCTTTGCAAGATGCTCTACGTTACACATGGGCTCATTTTTTCCTCCATGCCATAAAGTAAGCCTCTAAAAAGGGGACACACAAACATCTGTTGGTTGATAGCAAGAGAGGTAGAATGACAGACTGATACATTGACAGATAAGAATGGAAACCAGAATAATCAGAAGACAGAAAAATCCTGGAAGGAGATAGGATATCAATAATTAGTTTTAACCACAGAGACATATTTAAAAAACAACAACAGCCAGGTTTTGTACTTTTACCATCTGTCTTTTTTAAAATAAAAACTTAAACATATGCTTATTATATAGAAGATATAAAGTAATGGCTGCAAAGTCCTGTCCTTTGACAACTCCTCTTTCTCCAGATGTTTCCAGAGCATTCTCCAAGGCCTCTCTCCTACACTTGGAAAGAATAATTGTCACATTCTCGTCCAAGTGGAAAGAGTCATTCTGATTCTAGGGGAGTCATTTTGAATCTAACTGCAAGGAAAGAGGAGGATATAAAAACTGGTCTACAGTCTCCGTCCATCCTGAGCTTGCATAACTGCCTTGAATAGTTTGTAGTCATCAATTTCATCGCAAATAATATAGCTGAGTTGACTGCTCACATGTTTAAGCTATGTTGTAGTTCTTCTGAATGGTAGCTCACAATGCCTGTGCGTTGGGTTCATCTGGAGTGGTGCTGGGCAACTCTTTTAGGTTAAGATGCCATTTCCTCACTTTAGAACACTATCTGTACAAAGACTAGTTGATTAGACTTTCTGTGAAATTCAAATGAGTATGAACATTAAGGATCAATTTGCTGACAAAAATGACCAAGATAACACTAGTTTTTGTTTAAAGAAATTTTCATCCTTATTCACTCTTTGCCTCACAGTTCAAGTTTTTAAAAGACTGAGGTTTTCTACACCACCAAATGTTCCAAATAACTGGAATCAATCACATTATGAAGCATACACATAAAACGTGCCAAGCGAATCTTCCTCTTGTCTATAACATTAGCAGCCAACTGTTCCCAAGAGAACATAGATTGACACAAGCCTGTGGAATGCCAAGTCTATTCAAAATACCCCCAAATAACCTAACAAAGAAACACGGAAGGCTGGAAAGATGGTTCAGTGGGTAAGAGCACTTTCTGTGTAAGCATGAGAACCTAAGTCCAGATGCCAGTATCCATGTCAAAAACTAGGCATAGCCATGCATGCCTGCAACTCCAGTGTTTGGGGGACTAGGGGATAATAGACAGGTGCAGGGGTAACTGGACCTTGCTGCCTACCAGGTTAGCCCCATGTTCATTGAAAGACCCTGTCTCAAAGGAATATGGCCAGAGCAATGGAGCAGGATATCCAATATCCTCTGACATCAACACATGCACACACATGCACACACATGCACACTGTTGGGGTTTAGACGAGAATTGTCCCCATAGGATTATGGATTTATGCACTTGGTCTCCTGTTGGTGGCAGGTTCCTTGGGGAACTCATGGAAATTTTACAACATGGAGCCTTATTGGAGGAAGCACTGTCACTGGGAGTGGGATTTAAGAGGTTACAGCCTTGTCTCACATCCAGTTTTTCTCTCTCTGAGGCTAAAAATGGGATCAGCTGGTTTCCTGCTCCTGTCTACTGTCTGATGCCATACATCCCCATCATCATGACCTCTCCCTCTGGAACCCCAAGCCAAAATGAACTCTCCATTGCATAAGTTGCTTTTGGTCATGATATTTTATATCATTAGGTAACACGAAAGAAAGAAAGAAAGAAAGAAAGAAAGAAAGAAAGAAAGAAAGAAAGAGAGGGAGGGAGGGAGGGAGGGAGGGAGGGAGGAAAGAAAGAAAGAAAGAAAGGAAGGGAAGAAGGAAAAAAGAAAAGAAAAAACCAATATGTCATTCATTATTTAGAGTTGGGAAATTGCATTAGCAGCACTTGTGTTTGAAACACAATGATCTTGAAACATAGACTTGGATATGATCAGTAAGGAGCAGGCAAATAAAATCATCTTTCTTCAGTCTTCCCTCTAACTGTCTAAATGAAGGCTTTTATTTTTCATCATCTCTGCCACAAAAACAACACACAAATAAAAGTTAAGCCCAAGGTACCAAATAGTTATATTCACGTGCAGAAGAATTCCGTAAGGATCCTATGACATCCAGTGTGAGTTCGTCAAAAGCACACTACACGCTCTGTAATCAAGATTTCCTGCAAACCAAGATCTACAGGCAGAAATAGAGAATCACTGCTACATGCTGAATATAAGACCTGTATAGTTGCTTTTGCCATGTTCTAAAATCATTGAGCTCACAGAAAATTCTGGTAAGTCAGTCAAGGCAATGATCAAGCATTGTGAGGCTTATGGTTTCTGAATGGCTCTTCTGTATAAAGAACAGAAATTAGGAAGGGAAATCATTTCTATTGTACAGGTTGTTAAAAGTGGACAAAAAGTGAGGATAACACAAAATGACTATTTTTCTTGTGCAGAAGCTTGATCCAAATCAAGAGTGTACTTCAGAGCAGTAACACACACATTCTCCTGTTTTTTCCCATCAGAGTCTCAAACCAGAGTCAGATGGCTATGCCTCTAATAGATGCTGATTTCTGTTTCCTTGAACTGACCTGCAAAGGGATTATTTGTGCTCTGCTCCATCTGGTAAAGAGATTGAACTCTGTGTTCCTATGTGAAAGCATATGAAGGTCAGAGAAATATCCTCCCATTAAATGCCTTATAATTCTGGAAATGAATTGTGGGGATAAAGAAATGCTTTAGAGTCTCTTGACTCTTTTGCAGTCTATGGCTGGTGTGGGGTGGGATGAAGGAGACATTTGAATGTAGAATTTGAGGAGGAAGGAAGAAGGTTGAATGGTATGCAGTTAACTGATATGTTGAGAATTAGTGTGAAAATGATTCAATGAGTCATCAAAAATATGCTAATGGGGGCTGTGCATGGAGGTCATGGCACTAATCCCAGGACTAAGGAAGTAGAGGCAGGCAGATCTCTGTGAGTTCCAGGAAAGTCTGATCTACATAGTGAGCAACAAGGGCTGCTGCATAGTGAGGCTCTGTTTCAGAGAGAGAGAGAGGGAGAGGGAGAGAGAGAGAGAGGAAAGGAAGGAGGAAGGAAGGAAGGAAGAGTTAATGGGAATAGATAGGGAAGCTCAGATCTGATGGATATGGACAGACTAGTTATCAGCAGGCTCCTGCCTGGATGCCCGACAAGGTGCAGTATTTTGAGCAGGTGGGTGTTACATGGATAACAGCAGAATGCAACTACTTCAAACAAGACATAAGTAACCTTCTGCGGCTATCTGGCAAAGCCTTCATGGCAATGTTGCTTGGTGGACAGCATTTTCAAAACATAAACTACAAGTCTAATTCTGAGGAAAGTGCCACAAGATAGAAAAAATGCAAGGAATTCAAGTATTGTATCAGAGCACAGGGTTTATTCACAAGAGGTATTTAATGAAGCAAAATCATGTATAAACTGTATTGGACTATGCCTCATCAATGACCTGAAGCTAGGATCTATAATAAAGGGTCAACAACTCCCATAGATCAGATATTCAAATGATATGAACTAAGTTCACCGAGGAAGATTTCAAAGGAGCGATTTGAGAAAATGCTTCAAGAGTTCACACAGTGAGTCAGAGTCTTTTCTCGGTGGTGGTGGTGGGGAACTGAAATGCTTAGGTGTATCTTTTTAGTTTTTGTTTTTATTTTTACATATAGTAAGAAACACATGACATAGTTTAAAATTACTATGGACTGATTACTTGTGCTTCTAAACTGTAATGGTGTAAAACTACCATGTATACAGAGATGGGACTTCTGGAAGGTAACACCATGGCAGACCCCAAATTATGAAATTATAAGTGCCCTTTGAGAAAAGGCAAGAAAGGGCTTGCTTGCTTTCTCTCTGCCAGGGGCCAGCCATCTATAAACCAGAAATGAGGTTCGCTGAAATCCTGATTCCAGAGAGCATACAAAACAGACAAGAGACAGCAATGAGGGCAATTGTGTAATTTAGAACAGGTTATTAATCACTGCTGTAACCCTTTGTCATTTGCAGAATGAGGACATGAAATCTCAGCAGCGTCTATCAGCCTTCACATTTACCATTTTTGATATTAAGTTCTTGAGCCTCAAAATTGGCTCTGACACATATAAATGAGGACATCTAGGTTCTTGGCAATCCCTACTGAAAAGACTTAGGTTTTGAAAGGCTTATAAGATTAGTGAAGTCTAACATGATAATCTCTCAGCTGTTCTTATCATGATGCTTTCCCATTAAGTGTCTATCCATGCATATTTCCACAGGTTCCCAGGCTGTCTAAACTTGCTGAGCCATACCCATGCCTACAAACCATATTCCTATCAGTTAGATATTTCTACAAAGCAAACCACTCCCAATCCTAATGGCTTAAGTTTTAAGCCTTACAATAACCAGTTATTTATTTTCTCACGCACTATAGATAGGTTGGGCAGGATGGTTGCTCTGGAATGACATGAACTGATTTTAGCTAGGCTCACTTATAATTCTATAATCAATTAGTCAGTCTGGCCTGGACTACCCAGGCTGGTTTACATGAAATAACGCGGTTTCAAAAGAAAGCATAAGCACACCACTGCTCTAATGCCTACATTTGGAACTGTCATCATCTTCTTCCCACATACTATTAGCAATTTATGAAGCCAAATTCTACTTCTAAATAAAAGGAACTATGAAATTGAATTCTAAAGGACATCATTGTTGAGAAAAGAATCCAGAAATAATCGAAACTGTGGGCCATTTCCTTTGTAATCAATTTATCATCAAACCTTATTTTTTCCTCTAATTTTTCAGAATATAGCTAAGTGATAGTTCAAAATGCTTCATGCATAAAAGCTATAGATTCTTTGAGGATTCAAGGATGATTTAGTCTTTAATTGCATTGTTATTGGCTAGCACACTATGAAGTTAAGTGCTCAAGAAATACTTGCTAAAATGTCATGAAGCTAATTTATAAAGACATTTTAATGCTTATAATGGTAAAACATCTACCTATCTCTTCTTTCTAAACTGCTTAGTAGTAAATTTAAAGGTGTGTTTAGTGGAATATCTCTTGTATTGGTCTGGATTGTTTTATATTATTATTGAAATGCAAAGCTAGACTCATACTACCTAATATACTAATATATATTATATACATATTCTCATTTAGTTTAAAACTAATTTTTTGCTGGAGACTCAGTCCATTCTTCATTAGTGAGCATCATACTAGTATCAGTTAACAGCTGAATAAAAACAGGAAAACTAGAGTCATTGGGGAATTCTCATGGTTGAACTACTCTGAAATGTTATCAAATAGCTCTATGGTTCATTTTCTACATGGCTTAAGACAAAGTAGCTTATCTTTCCTTCTTTCAATGGATGCTTTTGGGGGTATTTTACACCATGAAAGATATCTGTTGTAGTTCCCTATATGTGCATCTTCATGGCCAGCATGATAGAGTTGTTAAAATCTTATTCACCATTTAGAATTGTGTTTGAATGCCTACATTCCTAGAAACTGACAGGGAGTGTCAGATGGATTAGGAGTTCCAGGTTACTCTTGGATACACCATGAGTTCAAAGCCAGACCAGATTTCACAAGGCCCTATGTGATGACTAATATTCATCATCATCATCATAGTCTATCTAGAATCACCTAAGGGCAAGCCTCTAGGCACGCCTGTGAGGGTTTGTTTTGGTTAAGTTAGCCACTAACTAGGCCTGTGGAAGATTGTCTTGATGAGATTAATGGAATTAGGAAAATTCATTCTTAAAGTGGGTAGTGTCATTGCCTGAACCCACACTGAACCTAGACTGCACAAAAACAGGAAGGTGAGTTGAAATGTCTGATGTCCTCTGCTTCCAGACTGTGGATGCAATGTGACCAGTTACCTCAAGTGCCTGCTGCTGGGACTTGTTTGCTGTGGTGAATGGTACCCTCACACTATGAGCTAATATAGATCATTTATTTATTAAGTTACTTTTGTCAGAATATTTTGTCAAAAAAAAAAAAAAAAGAAAAAGAGAAAAAGAAGTCAAGAACAGCAACAGCAAAAAATCTTATTCACCAACTGGTTCTTACTGTCAAGGACTGACTCAGTTAAGGCTCGCTTACTGTCTTATTCTCAGCACATAAAGAATTATTCTCAAAGGAGGGCAGAACATTGAGCCATGCTGAACAACTTAGTAGTTCTTAGAGCATCTCTACATAAAATGGTAATATGGACAGCAACTTCATTTCCCATTAATTTAGCAATAAATGTTTCTCCAAGGAACAATGAAAGCTCTGGAACAAATAGCATTTGTTCATATTGTTTTCATCAACATAGCTTTTGATTATAGTTAACATTGATAATTACTTAGAGTTGTATTAGTCCTCTTCTGCTCCCTTTGTAAGCAGAAATTATAACAGAATTCATTCAATAGAACATCTGTCAGAGTTAAATTACCTAATTCATGTGAATTTTAGCTATAGTGTCTGGCACATAGTAACTAATCATCACCACTAGCTCTGGTAATTTGATTCATGGATTAGTCATTGCTCTAGCACAAAACAGTCCTTAATGTTTTCTTTCAATATGTGATGGTGCTGCATTCTAACTTAGCATAGAGTTAGGTATTATCATTAATTGTAATAATATTAATAATGATTATTAGAAAACAAAAGATCAGTTTATGCAAAGAACTTACCTAGCAAAAAAGAGTCTATAACATAACACCACCATTACCTAAAACATGGATATTTAATCGCTATGACAAAAGACTTTGAAGATAAATTTCAGCATCCAAAAGATGCTGATAATCCCAAAAAGGCATGAAACTGACTAGCAATTTGAAAGCAAAACTGAGTATTATTGCTAAATAAATGTGTGTATAAATATATGTTTATCATATTGTACTAAAAATTTCATTAAATAAAAAACTATAGCCCAAGAATGAAAACATATATTGTTTGAGTTAAAATATGAGAATTTTATGTGAACCAACAGTACTGTATATAAGGTGTCATAAATAAATTTTATGGATCATTGCTGGAGAAAAGATACCTTGCTACATAGATGTCAATTGATTAGTATACCAGAATATTTATAAATGAATAAATAAAATGCCTAAGGAATGGTATATAGAAAACTTAATGGCCACTAAATATTAGACAACACATTCTACTTCCATAGTACATATTTAAAACAAAAATGGCAGTCTATAATAATCCACAATCTCACAAAAATGTTGAAGTCTAAAAAAAAAATCATTAAGTAATCGAGAACATGAGTCTTTGTTGAATGGGATAAGAATTGGTATCACCTTGGGAGTCCTTTATCATATCTAGAAAATGTAACGGCATGCAAATTCCATAACCTTGATATAAAAATGCCCACTGAATATTCAGAGAAAATGAGTCATGCACATAAGACATAGTATGTATATATGATATATACAGGATTAACTATAGATATACCATTTATAAAATTCTTGGAAATCAGTGTAGGTCCCAAGGGTAAACCATTATTTTTCTAAGTAGTCACACTATCAAATTGCCCTCTAAATTTATGTTGCTGTACCAACAGCTTAGTGTGGCTCTTAGACCTCATTGGAGAAGTTTCTCTGTTCAGTAGATGGAGGTTAATATAGAAAATCATAGCTGGTCAAAATGCAGAGAGAAATTGTCTGTGGAGTGCTCAGTCACAAACAGGACATCAATATCACGCCTTTCCAGGGCTCAGAGACCATTATGCAGGAGGTGATAGAAAGATTATAAAAGCCATCTGTTGGGGAGACTGACCCAGAACAGTGTCTCCTGGACATGACAACACTGCTGGACTCATGATCTCATCTCAGCTGTGGTTGACTGCACAATATCAAGCCAATCAATGGTCCAGTATGGAGTGGGTAGAAGCACAGGATACCCCACCTCTGTCTGAGGAACTATTGACAGTTGATAGCTTCTGGGGAAGAAAAAGTCAGTTTTCTTTAGGGGGAGAGGGCCCTGGTAGGTCAACTTCACTCCAGTGGATGGCCACACACTCTTTAATATGTGGACAGTACAAACTGGACTCAGTGGGTTAAAAGATAAACTAAAAGAGAACACGAAGTTGAGAGTTGGTGAAGAAGTGAGGAGAAGAGTTAGGGAGATGGTGAAGATGCATATGGTCACAATGCATATATGAAATTCTCAAGAACTAACAAAATATTATATCAAAAGGAACATCAGTTGTTCCCATAATGTATCTAAAAACAAATAATTACTTAAATAAATATAATCAATGTAAGAATTTCATAGACTCTATTTTAGATGTGTGTGTACATGTTGCAAAAGTTACATTTAAAGGACAATTTTGCATTTTTGAAATAATAGTAATAAAAAAGGGAAAACTTACCAATCATTTAGGAACACTGATAGAGCCTCTAATAAATCAATGCATATGACACCTCACTTTTTTAGCTGCCATGTAAACTCATCATTATTATTCCTACAAGAAATCCTCAGATATTATTTACATATTACTGGATTTTACCTTATAAACTTCATTGAAAGTGATAAACAAAATATTACTGAAAAAAGAAACAGTGATAACAATGTTTAAAACATAGCTGGGTTGACAGTATTCACTTATTGAAGTAGAACAGGCCCATAGGGTTGAGAAAATTAGCTCAAACCAGTTGCCAAGGCATGCACATAATATACTTCCTTACGAGCCAACCTGGAGTCTGCCTGAGGCCTAGCATCAGGTACTGTTAGAGTTCCTGTTTGCTGTTAGTGTTTCTGATCATGTAGAGTCTGCTTGAGGGCCTAACAATAGCCACTGTCAGAGTTCTTGATCATGACCAGCCAATGAGGGATGACCACACAATGCCACCAGATTGGGGCATAGCTTGGGTGCTGGGAGAAGGATATATAAAGCCTTCCCCATTATTGAATAAAGGAGTGTGCTGTTTGCCTTCAACTGACTCCCAATTGTCTGTGTTGTTGATACTATGCCTTCTCACTCTCTCCCCTGAGGGAGCCATTAGGATCCAGCAACAACTTATAATCACAGAGCTTAGGGGCCCTAGTATAGGAGTCTTATGAACACAAGTCTAGCCTTGGAGACATAGTCAGCTCCATCTTCATAGCAAGATGCTATCTCAGCAACAGAAACAAATAAACAAGGCACACAAATTTAATTTTAAATGAATAATATGAAATTCATATATCTGTAAAATCCAATTATATTATACCAAATGACACAATGTTTTTTGTTGTTTATAACATCAAAGATCAATAACATTCACCATCTTGTTTTGTATATCCTAACTTTTTTCACTTGTTAGAAAAAAAAGCATTGAAAATGTTAACTTCTAAATTTTTGAAAGAACAGGCTTTCTTTCTGTTGTAATAAAAGCTTTAACAAAAAAATTGAACTCTAAGTTTGGAAATTATAGCATAACATAAAGCCAGGAGTCCTTTGAAAGTACAGGACACATCATTCCTTTAGATGCAAGTTGGCACTTTTATGTGGACAGCTTCCCAGGAAGTGTAATTGAAAGTGGCTATCACTAGAAGCAGAAGAGAAAGGCTGTTTCACAGATCAAGAAGTAATTAGAACATTCCTTATGTACAGATTTCCTTCCTGCGTGCTAATGTACCCATGTATCTCCAACACAGGATTAAATATAAAAATGTGACATAACATAGTTTTACTAATATTATTTCTCATCTCAAATTGTAGCCTTTCTGATTTAACTGATTCATATTAATGAGCAGAAAAATACTTTCAAAAGTAAATTGAACATGCAGATGGCAATTTACAAAAAGCAACAAGACCATGATAAAAATTTGATGAGATTGTACCAATGAATGCTTTTTAAGTCAACCGGAGAAACTTACCTGGTGTTCTGACTTTCTTGGCCAAGAGTCTGAAAAAAGCTTGTGTATGTCAGGCACTTTAAATCCTTAAGAATGGCTCTTTAGAATCATGGCACTGTTTCACACTATGGAGTCTCAGTCTTACCCTGAAGCTTTCCATTTCATCTACTAAAATAATATCTTCTAAATAGGGGTATGTAGTTTTCAATACCTTACATGTACTTCATAGGTCAAAAACCATTTCATTTCTTAATAATTAGACATATTAACTCTTGTGCTAAGAATATAGATAAAAATCAGACTAAGCAAGCATCTCCTTTCAACTATTCTTTGCTATCTCTCTCTCTTTCTCTCTCCCCCTCCACATACATTTTAGCCTTAAGTGCATTGTATAATACCAATATGTTCATTTTTTTTCATTTTCTGTCATTTTAGGATATATGATCACATTGTGTGAAAATGTGTCATTGTTTAACCTCACCTGCACAAGGCACCTTCTGATTGGTTTAATAAAGAGCTGAACAGCCAATAACTAGGCAGCAGAGGATAAGCAGGACTTCTGGAGACAGAGAGGAACTTGAGGGAAGAATCTGAGAGGCAGGAGATTTACCATCAAAGGAAATCACATATCCAGTACTGAGGAGAAGTAACAAGCCATGTGGCAGAATGCAGATGGATATGAATGAGTTAATTTAAATTTTAAGAGCTAGTTGGGAACAAGCCTAAGCTAAGGCCAAGTTTTCATGCTTAATAAGAAGTTTCCGTGTTATTATTTGGCGGTCCAAAAGGAAGTCTGACTACATTCTACTTATTTAAGTGTTTCAGAAAAATATAATAAAACATCCAAATGAAAGTATAAATAATACCACTGGAGGACAAATATTTCATTTGGGAGTTAAGCAAACTGACAGGTAGAGATTTGGGAAATACCTGATATTCAGTTACTATATGAAACTCTAAAGCTAAAGGAAGTGAAATAGTTTGAGGGTAGCAGAGCAAAAGATGAGAATACCACAGGATTCTCAGATGGCTAAAAGTACCCTGCCTGGCTATTTTGATTAAAAAAAAATAAATGTGCTGGTTGTGTGGCCCAGTGTATGTAATTTCAGCACTCTTAGAAGGTGGAGGTAGGAGGGTCACCAGCCATGGATAACTAGTGTGTTCTAAGCTAACCTGGACCATGAGATGAAATAATAAAGTATTAAAACTTAAGTAGTCTTGTCAAAGACTAAGAAAAACTACACAGTAAACACAGACACATAGAAAATGATTTATCCAAAATGTGACAACCTCTGGTTTAAAACTTGGTCTGAGTTCACAGACAAAAGTAGTAAGTGGTAAATAATTTGATTCTAGACTTTGAATAAATAGATAGATAGATAGATAGATAGATAGATAGATAGATAGATAGATAGATAGATAAATAACATGGCCTTAAGTGTGACCTAATAGATCAGCCCATCTGATGATGTGACAGAATAAGGCTTCTGGATGCACACTACCAGCTTGTGGTAAGGATTAAGACCTTCCCCTGCTTGCTCCTTAGCTGGTGTCACCACATTTCCATAGTCCCTCAGTCTGCAAGAAAGAAGGGAGAAGCAACATTCAGAGTCCAGGAAGAGCTCAGTCACACTCACTTTAAGCAGAGACAAAGGGATTGCTATTCTCAATATGTACTTCTCAGGGAGAGTAAAATATTAGGAATTCAGAACAACATACTGTTGAGTCAGCAAGACACCAGCCACCTCTGGAGTTAAAATGAGTCAGAATGCAGTTACAAATTGTATTCATTTAGGAAAGTGGCAGTAGTGGGTTCTTTTCTAGGGTCTATAAACTTGCCAGCCAAAGTTTCTCTTCCAGGGTCTAGGACCTCACCAGGCAAAGGTTCTCTCCCAGGGTCTAGGACCTCACCAGGCAAAGGTTCTCTCCCAGGGTCTAGGACCTCACCAGGCAAAGGTTCTCTTCTAGGGTCTGGGACTTCACCAGGCAAAGGTTCTCTCCCAGGGTCTAGGACCTCACCAGGCAAAGGTTCTCTTCTAGGGTCTAGGACCTATCAGGCAAAGGTTCTTAACTCTCACCCTACCCCTCTTCCTATATTTGTATCTGGTTCATGTCTATATTTTCTTCTATCAGTTGTAAAATTTTAGGTGTTATGTCTTTGGTGCATTTGGAGTTAACTTTTGTGCACAGTGATAATAAAATTCTAATTTCAGTCTTCTATATGTTGATAGCCTAGTTTTCTTAGCCTCATTTAATCAATACGCTGCCTTCTCACCAGTGTGTATTTTTGATGTCTCTGCCAAGAACCAGATGTCTATAGTTACATGTACCATGTTCAGGTTTTCTGTTTTGTCCCATTGATCTGCCTGTCTCTTTTGTCCAGTGCCATGGTGTTCATATTTCTAAAAATCTGCAATATAGCTTCAAATTTAATATAACCTCTTGAGAGTTCTTTTTGCTTAGGATTGCTTTGGCTGTCTGGAGTTTTTTTATAGTGCTGTATGAATTTTAGCATAAGTTTTTCTATTTCTGTGAAAAATATTCTGGGGACTGAATCTGTAAATTGCTTTTTGTTCAATGGTCATTCTCACAATATTGATTCTACCAATCTATGAGCATGGAATATTGTCTTTCCATCTTTCATTGTCTTCTTTGATCTCTTTTCTCCAGATATTTAAAGATTTCATTGTAGAAATCTTTCACTGCCTTGGTTAGGTTTATTCGTAGATTATGTTTTAAGCTATTGTGATTGGTAGTATTTCCGTGCAATTTGTAAGTTGATTTGGTATACTGCCACTTTGCTAAAAATGTTGATAATTTCTAGAAGTTTTCCAGTGGGATTTTTGGGAACTCTTATGTATAATATCATATCATCTGCAAATGAAGATAATTTGTCTTCTTACTGTATTTATATATCTTCAGTTTTCTTCTCTTGTTTTACTGCTCTAGCTAGTGCTTCAAGCACTTTATTGAAAAGGAGTTGGGATAGTGGATAACCCTGTCTCATTTCTGAGTTTCATGAGATTGCTTTAAGTTTAATAAGCACCATTTAGAATGGTGCTGTGTTTATCCTACATAGCCTCTATTATTTTTGAAGTATGCTCCCTCCAGTCCTCTTTCTCTAGGACTTCATAAAGGCATATATACTTATACTTTTAGCTACAAGTATAGTTCTCACACCCTCATAAAAGAAGCTTCATTTTCCAACAGATGGAGGCTATTACAAAAACTTACAACTGATCTAAATGCAGGAATCATTTGTCTGTGGAGTCCCTAACCACAACTGACACATCTACCACACAATAACTACACTTAAGTTGCAAGGCACATCATAGAAGAAGGTGTTGAAAGATTATAAGAGCCAGAGGACCAGAACTTCTGCTGTAAGATAGTGTCTTCCATATATGCCAGGAAGCTGCCTCCTTGAATTCTCAACAGTCTGGTTACCTTAGCAAGACTTGAACAAGGACTATACCAGCTGATGTACCAGGGTGGACAGGGGAAATCTCGCAAGGATCTACCCCTAGAAGAAGAGTTCCAGACAATGGTTGCAAAGACAGGGATAATCAGTCTTCTCCATAGGAATACCTGAGAGTTATCCAGTCCCAAGTAGTCAACCCTAAACACAACACATAAATAAGAACAACACTGCATAGACTCAGCAAGTTACATATATACATACACATGCACACATACACACATAAATACGTATATACATGTGTGTAACAATAATTAGACAAGGAAATGCCATGAATTTGAGAGGGAATGGAAGTGGCTTAGAAGGAGCTAATGGAACAAGAGTTGGAAATGGTATAAATACAGTAGTCAGATAAGATAATGATATTCTGAAAATATCATTTTACTTTTAAATTAAAAAAAAATAAGTCAGTCAAAGCTGGGAAGTAACAGCTGGCATGAAAGAGGAGTGAAGGAATAGAAATAGAACATAGACCCGAACCTCAAAGATCTGTGCCTCCATTATTATACTTTCAAGACATTTTCATAAGTTTTCCTGCTTTCTGGCCAAAAACTCAGAGTAATTTCTTACCTGTTCTTCTTATGCAGCTATCTTTGACACAGAATAATCACATTTAGGATCTTTCTACAATCATGGATGCTAGAGTATTCTGGGAAGTAATCTTGATATTTATTTCTTAGTGTCCCTTGACATTTTCCTGTCTTTTATAGCAAAGTGTAGGGCGCTTTTGTCTCTGTAGCTCACACATGGCTATCAGCACAATAGACTACCCTCCAAGTTACTGAACCAGCTCCCCTAAGTTAAATGATTCCTACTCATCTTGGAAAAATGCTATTTTTTTTTTATTGTACAGCCACTAGCTCACATTAGTCACTAGGGCAGAGCACATTATTACCAGGAACTAGTTTTGTATGTATCTTTTGATGACAAGCACCCATCTACCCAGAATATTGTCAGTGCTGGGTGCCAAGGGCTTGTTTCTTAACCAACTGAATGACATTAATTTCAGTGACTTTCGTTCTTTAGAAATCCATTTCAGTGGCTTTGTTCTCTTGCCAGCTTCAATGACAGTCATGTTGAAATATTAGCATTGCCTTGGATATTGGGTAAGAGAAACATAGCTTTCATCCTCTGACGATTCATCTGAGAGGATTCATCCTGGACACAGAGTTACTGTAATGATTGATTTGGCCTTTTATGTCTTAAAAAGTTTCTTAGGGATCACCTGGGTATCTGAAGTGTATTGTTTTGGACTGGGAACCTGTTTAGCACTAGGAACAAATGTACTTAGCACATGCTCTCATGATGGAGACTTGGGACATAATTGAAAGGAAAGGGCCACAGGCAATGAATACAAAAAAAGAAAAGTACAGAAATATATCAATCAGAAAATCTAATAAAAGTTTAGCTCCCCTGGAGTTTGGTAATTGATTTTTCCCTATGCATTTTTTACTGTTATCCTTAAACAATGATAAAAATTTGAAAGCGTAAGTGGTCTCCATCTTATCTTCTAAGTTCATATCATATTCCTCCATCTGATTTAAATCATGTAAACCACCGTGTTTCCCTTCAATACACGTGTACACACCTATCATTCCAATATCTACTAATATATTCTCACTAAGGTGTAAATATTTTTATTTCCCCCTTCATTTGAACAGCTAAGATGAAAGGTTTCTTAATTAAAAATATTTAAATGTGTGTGTGTGTGTGTGTGTGTGTGTGTGTTGCTTGTCTCCATGTTTGTCTGTGTACTAGGTGTGTCTAATGTTCTCAGAGAACAGTAGAGTGTGTCTGATCCTCTTGAACTGGAGTTACAGATGGTTGTGAGCCACCATGTGGTTGCTGGGAATTGAACTCCAGTCCTCTGGAAGAACAGCAAGCACTCTTAACCACTGAGCTATCATCCTTGCCTCTCAAATTAAATTTTCAAAAATAAAACTATGAAGACATGAAAAAATTCAGAAATGTGAGTTTTAGTGAATTGTATGTATATTTATGACTTAAATTTGACAAGTTAGACTGGCTAGCACACTCACTTTCCTGCACTTCATTTATGTTGAAGGAAGGAACCCTTTCCACACTCAGAACATTTGCTTCTGAAAGTAACTGCCACTCCTAGGACTGAATTGGTAGCATGTTGCCTGCTCCTTCCCATTCCTTGAGATAAATTACAGCAGCTCCATGTCTTCCTTCTGAAAATCACACAGACCAAAAGAAGACAGGCAGGGATGTTTCTGGTTTTTGTTCTTGAAACTCCATTCATGCCTCAGTTTCTTAAAGGACAAGGCTATACATGTTGCCCACTCTCCTTCACCACCTTCCGCTTGCCCCTCATTCCACAGCATTCTGGCCTGTCTCTAAAGCTGTTTCCAGTGTGGTCAGCAACAACCCCGATTGCCAAACTCAATTCCCACATCTCAGCTTGTTCTTTGACCCTGTTGACCAACCTTCATTCTTGAACTATCTTCCCTCATTTCTGTAATCCCAGTCGAACTCTTACCAGGAAATGCCCATGTTTATTACTTTCAAAATTCACTTTAAAAAGCTGATAACTACTGCAAGTTTCTGCCATGTACTCTTCTACTGCTTGGGCCGCCCTCCCCACTCCAGCTCTCTTCTGTCTATCTCTCATTACCTGACGTGAATTCTGCTACTCTCTTGGCCAGCAGGGGTAAATAAACAGCCCCCATCACTGTGACTTGCAGCCAGGAACAACACACTTTCGCATTTTCATAGTTTACTTGCTCTTTAAGGCATCATTTGAATTGTACTCTGTAGCTGGAGTTATCTCCAGTTCCACCTGGGGCCAGCAGCCACTCAGACCCAAATACACACACAGACGCTTATATTGTTTAAACTATTTGACCTAAGGGCTCAGGCTTCTTGCTATCCAGTTCTTATATCTTAAATTAACCCGTTTCTATCAATCTATAAGTTGCCACCTGGCTTGTGGCTTCCCAGACTTTCACATCATGCTTCCTCTGTGTCTGGCTGGAAACTCCTGACTCAGCCTTCCTGTTCCCAGAATTCCCCTCTCTGCTTGTCCTACCTATACTTCCTGCCTGGCTACTGGCCAATCAGCATTTTATTTATCAACCAATCAGAGCAGCACATTCACAGCATACAGAACATATCCAAAGCAGTACTATATTTGCTAATCAATCTTTTTATGAACACAGGAACATTAGACTTTAAGATCTCTAGGATATCTTTAGGTTTTGTGACTCTCCTGGTGTTTGTTGTAACTATGTACTGCTATTGTTTAAGTATGTTATAGAAATTAGCCCCTTGTGCTGCTCAATGTGAGTATACTAGATAACCAAACACTCTAAAGGCAGAAATTCATCTCGAGTGATTATGCTGATCAGCACAGAACTTACACTTACTCGCTCACATGTTCATTTATTTTCCTTAAAAATAATTATTTAGGAGACTGCAGTTCATGCTTATAAATCCAACACTCAGAGCACTCAAGGAGATAGAGGCAGAATAATCTCTGCAAGTTCAAGGGCAGCTTGATCAACATTAGTAAGTGACAGGCCAGCCATTAATTGAGTTTAGAGATTTATTTTTTGCAAAATAACTTTGTACTTATGAAAGAGTTGCAAAATAGAGAATTTCTGCCATCATTATCTTAGCTTTCTCTAGTTTATGTATTTTTCATGCTATGGAATAGTTATAAAATAGAATAGTTATAAAATAACCTCAGCAGAAATTCAGATTTTAAGTTTTTTTCTCATTAGCTCCTCTTTTTTTTTTTTTTTTTAATAATCCAGGGCCCTTTATTGTATTTATACTAGGTTGAAACAAACTATATAACAAAACCTCAATGTATCTCATTGTTTGTATAATATGGTTTATAAAATGTTTGAAATATGGTCTCAGTTATTTGCACACTACCTTTGACTACAGTTACTTAAGCAATAGCAGTAATGGTTATAACAAATACCACTGAGTCACAAGACCTAACATATTTGATACTTGATACCTTACATGAGTGTATTCATCCCTGACTTAGACATGTAGTCCTATGCCACATAAATATGTTTCTATCAACAGGAGACACCGCCGCCACATGAATGAGCTTTTCTAAAGTTACAATGAAGTTGAAAACTTCATCATCACCCAGTGGTGCAGCAGCCATCATGATGTCACATCTCATGGCGAGGCTGAAGAAAGTACCTACTATGTTGCCAATTCCATAAAAGTATATGCGGTTATATGCAGTATATATTACTTGATAGTGGTAATAAATGTTTGTTCATGTTTATGCATTTCCTTTATTATGCTTTTATCATTATTTTAGAGTGTAGTGATGTGTAAGCAAAAAGGGTACTAGAAAATAATGTGCCCTGAACCATGGCTGCAGCCCCATGCATGTCAGATTTATCATCTCCTGGTTGCATCTGTTTCCCTCCTTTGTTTTTTCTCACCATTTTACTTATTGTGCCTCTAGTTGTATAATTTCACTATTACCACTGCCAACGAAAATCCATGGGAACTGATGACCTGGAAATAAAGTGAAAACTAAGCCCTACAAATATGGAACATTAATGTTTATTTCTCTACACGCTAGCATTTTCTATCCACAATAGCTACTGCTTTGGAGAGTTAGGATAAAGTGATGGGAGCTCTTCAAAATAACAAGTTGAACAAAAAATGCAAAAGGGGCTAGAGCACACAAGGAGAAAATTTTAATGATACATACAGTGAAGATTTCACACAAAACTATATATTTTTAAGCGTTATAAAGATGGTTGTCAACACTAAAAAATGTTGAACTATTGAAAGGAAGGACTAGATCCAATCCTGATGGTGAATTACTGCTGCCTCTGAGTGACTTATGACACACAAGAACTGATATTCATCCCATAATGTAAAACTGAATGAGAAGTGTACAGATGTTGACATGAAGGCAGCTAGGGAGTTTTTGGAAACTAGATGAGCTGACTGTGGAGAATGCTAAAACAAATCTTCAATGTGGATAAAACTTCCTTATTCAGGGAATGACAGACAAGCTACAGTTGACTATGCAGTATGCTATACTGTGTAAGGTTATATATGTACAAACGATTGTTTTCACACTGACAATTTTTTTTCATGACATATTTCTCAGAATATGTCCTCATTGGTAAGCATTTGATGTAATCCCACTTGTCAATTCTTGAGGCTATTTCATGAGCTATTGGGATTCTATTCTGAAAGTTTTTGTTTATATTGTCATCTTGAAGAATTCACCCCATGTTTCCTCTAGGAGTTTTAGCATTTCAGATTTTAAATTGAGATCTCTGATCTACTTTGAATTGATTTTTGTAAAGGATCAGAGTCATAATTCTAATTTAATTCTTCATTTGGGTGTATCAACAATGTTTATTTATTTAGGCTACCTTTTTCTGGTTGACAAAAATTAGGTGATTATAGCATGTATGGATCTGTTTCTGACTCCTTTATTCTGTTTTTTTTTTTGTTTTTTTGTTTGTTTGTTTGTTTGTTTTTGTCTAAATGTCTGTTTTGTGTCCAACACAATGTTGTCTTTGTTATTATGGATCTGTAGTATTTTTAGGTGGCATTCTTTCTCCTTAGAATTGCTTTATTTATTCAGTCTTTTGTATTTCCATGTGAATTTTAGGAATTTTTGTTAGCTCTGTAAGTAATACCATTAGAGTTTTGATGAGGTTGTTTGGATCTATAGATGATTTCGGTAGCATAACCACTCTTAAGAAGCTAATTCTGACAATCTAGGAGTATCAAAGGTCTTTCTATCATATAGTAACGTTTTCAATTTCTTTTTTTTTTTTTTTTGTCTTAAAATTTTTGTTGTAGAAGTCTTTCATTTCCCTTGGTAGATATATTTCTAGCTGTATTTTGAAGCCATGATAAAAGGTGTTTTCCTAATTTCTTTTTAGTAAATTGATTATTGTTATTATAGGAGAGCTATTGATTTTTTCTATGCTGATTTTGTATCCTTCAACTTAATGAATGAAAATGTTTATCAGGTCTAAGAGTTTTTTCTTGGAGTCTAGAGTATCTTTTAAATATACAATGATGGCATCTGAAAATAGAGATGCCCCCTTTCCAAACTTCCCAAGAAAAAGATATTTCTCTTGTCTTATTGTTTAGCTGAGACTTCAGGTATTATATTGAATAAAAATGGAGAGAAAGCATCCTTGGTGTAAGAGGAAGTACTCTCAGTTTTAGCCCACTTACTGTGATGTTGATTGCAGATTGGTCAAATAAAGCCTGTACTACATTGAAGTATTTCTGTACTTTTCCATTTTCTTTGGAAATTTATCAGGAAGCATGTTGAACACTATCAAGTGCTATTTCTGCATATGTCAAGAGGACCATGTGATTTCTGTCCTCAACTCTATGTACACTCTACATTACATGTGTTGATTTATGTATACTGAATAGAGTTTCTGTCCTTGGAATCAAACCAATTTGTTCATCTTAATGTTTCTTGTATTGGGTTTGCAAGTATTTTGCTGAGAATTCCTGAGTCCATGTTCATCCGAAAAACTTGCCTGTAATTTTCTTTATTTGATGTGCCTTTGTTGAGGTTTACTATAACCCTGGCTTTGTAGGAGGAGTTTAGTGCTGTTCACTTCCTTTCTGTGTCATAGAACGATTTAAAGAATCAAGAATTAATTCTTTCTTGGAAGTTTTGAGAGTGATGGTATTCATTCTTCCTTAAAAGAATCCAGCAAAGCATCCTTCCAGTCCTTGGTGCTTCTTGGTCAGTCGATGTCACTACCTCAGCCTTATTGCTTGTTATTGATCTGATTAAAATGCTTATATCCTGTAGCATTTGATGGTAATATGCAATTAGCAATTAATTTATTTATTTGAGATTTTCCAGCTTTAGAGAATATGTTTTTGAAATATACCTTAATGATGTGGATTTCATTGGAGTCTTTTGTAAACAATCCCTTGATTATATCTCTACTTTTGTGGCTTTGAGTCTTCTGTCACTTTTAGTTTGGTTAAGGGTTTATAAATCTTGCTAATCTTTTCAAAGACCCCACAGTTATTCAATTAACTTGATGCACTGACTCTCCATTTCATTAATTTCTGTTATTTATTTATTTGTTTGTTTGTTTATTATCTGTACTGTATCTGCTAAGTTTGGGTTCGATGCCTTCTTATCTTTCTAGATTATTAAGGTGTATCTAAACACTTAGAGATATGAACTATCCTCTAGGGATTGCCTTAGCTCTCTCTAAGAGCTTCCAATAGTTGAGCTTTCATATTTGCATTTAATTTTAGGATTGTAAAATTTTCCTCCTTGATTTCTTCAGTGGATCATTATTTATCAAAAGTACACTCACTGTCCAGTCTCCAATTAATTCGTATTTTCTGAATTTATTCTTGCTATCAGTTCCTAGGGATTGCTAATATGTCATGATGTTAAATTACATTTTAAGCATGCCACCAGAAAGTCTCATTACAAGACATTTTCCCAACATATCTCCTACAGACCATTTCACCCACTGCTCTATGCCACTAGTAGCCTGTTGTCCTTCTCTTTAGCAGTGGTGAGGCAATTACTTTTCCTAGGATAAGAAATTTGTTTTTGTCTATAATTTAAAAAAATGTTGTAGCTTCCAGAAGAAAAACTGTTGCTCTGAAAACATATCCATACAAGTAACATTATACAGACTGAGCCAGTTGGGTTTAGGGATGTATAAGTATGTATATATGTATATACATATGTATGTATGTATGTATGTATGTATGTATGTATGTATGTATATACACACATATATATGAACAATTAAAGAAAAAGAGGTCAGAGACCATGAATGTAGAAAGAGCAAGGAAATATGTAGGAGGGCTTGAGGGGAGGAGAAGGAAGTGGGATTGAGTTTTGAGAAGGTTCTGTATGATTTGAAGAAGAATGTGTGTTCCCTATCTATTGGGTAGAATACCTCATAAACATCTGTTACATACTGTTGATCTGTGGCACCATTTAACTAAATATTTGTATGCCATTTTTTACTTTTGAAGATCTTCTCAGTTAAGGTTTCTGTTGCTAGAAAGAGACACCATGACCATGGCAAATCTTATAAAGGAAAACATTTAATTGGGGCTGGCTTACAGTTCAGAGGTTCAGTCCATTATCATCATATCAGGAAGCATGGCAGCATGCAGGCAGACATGATGCTGGAGAGTAGCTGAGAGTTCTACATCTGGATCTATAGGCAGCAGGAAGAGGAAATGAGTTACTGGACCTGGCTTCAGCGTCTGAAACCTCATAGCCCACCTCCAGTGTCACACATCTTCCAACAAGACCACACCTACTCCAACAAGGCCACACCTCCTAATAGTGCCACTCCCCATGGGCATATGGGGGCCATTTTCTTTCAAACCACCACAAGACTTATCTAGATTTGAGAGTTGGGGTACTGAAGTTTCCCAATATTACTGTTTAGGATCTATGTAGTCTTGTGTTTTTTAGCATTTGTTTTATGAAGTTGGGTTGATGAATGAATATTTAAACTAATTATACCCTTGATAAGTTGTATCCTCTATTAATATATAGTGCCCCCTTTATCTCTCTATAGTGGGTAGCTGTTCCAGCTGTCCCAGCTTTGCCCTGGAAGTATCACCCCCACTGAGGCTTCCAGTAACTGTCACACCTACAAGGCAGGGCTGAGAGAAGAGCCCTTAAGACTCCAGATCCAGATGTGCCCACTCTCTTGGTTCCTGGATCCTGGATGCTGGAAGTAGATCGAGCAGAGTTCTCCAGAGAACACTGCTGGACTGCACTATACCTTTCCCAGACCCTGTAACCTATCCTTTTACTTGTAAGTTACCCCACAAAATAAACCTCCCTTTTAACTATGTGGAGTGGCCTTAATACTTCCAACAAATATCTCTTCTAATTAGTTTTTAAGCCTGTCAGATACGAGAGTCACGAGGCTAGTTTATTGACTGTTTTTGTTTGTTTGTAAGATCGATATTTCAACCTTTGTGTTTCAGTTTGGAGGTGCTTGTGAATTTCTTGGAGAAAACCTATAGTTGGTTCTTGCAAGTTATAACCCGGTAACACTGCAAGTACAAAAGTGTGCATACTAAGATAATTAAAATGATATACATGGAATACAAACTAAAACTTAAAATTAAAGATTAAAATAGTACAAAGACAAATGAGCAATGAAGCAAAATAGGAAGTATTATGTTCTGACTCAGTGCTTCTCCCTGATGGAGGAAGGACCCACCTCTGTGTTTACCTTAGTTCTACCCATCAGTATGCTGCACCACCTGTTGTGATGGGTGTGGGAGCACCTGTAGCTTCAGGATCCTTTAACACCCTTCTGCTGCTCTCTCCACACTCTGTGATACTTGGAGTCTTCACTGCCATCAAGGCGCTGACTCACATTCCATATTCTTGAGTGCTCTGCTCATTCCTTACTCTATAGGGAGTGTTAGAAGTATTAGTTGTGGAGGAATTGTGATCTTGGCAGATTTCTCAGCTCTAGAGTCCTACACTTTGTCCAACTCTTCTCTGCTGCTGCAATCAGGCACGCTGGATGGCATCTCTTGACAGTCTATTTCCGCCATCTGTTCGCTTGGTCTTCCCAGGAGATTATGGAGAAGGGGTGTTGGAAAGTCCTCAATTCCATATCCTTACTCTTTTCTGGTAAACAACTGCAGTTTCCTGTGTTCCCTTTTCCTCTCAAAGTCCACTGAGTTCACCTCTGATTTGTGTTTCCAGTACTATGCCTTATCTCTCCACTGCTCCAGGGTCACTGGATTCTTAGAGTTCTTCACCACTCTTCTGTGAACTTCAGGATCTGTCATAGTGAACACCTTTTGGAATAACAAATTGCACTGGTTGGATACTTCATGCAAAAAAAAAAAAAATCCCACTTAGTCTTCTTTCCTTCTCCTCTCTGTGGCTCTTGTTCTTCTGTTTCTATCTTGACTCTCTTCCTCCTGCAGGTCTCGCACATGCTGCTTCTGACCCTCCACCTTCCCAAGTCTACCTTCATCCAGAATGAAAAAGAATCTTTAAAAGAAAGCATTATTGCCTCTGTTTTACTTTACATTTATTTTATGTATGTAGGTGTTTTGTCTGTGTGTATATCTGTACATCACATGCATACAGTGGCCAGAAGAGGGCATTGAACTCCCTAGGGTTGAAGTTACAGTTCATTGTGAGCCACCATGGGGGCACTGGGAATCAAACTACAGTCCTCAAGAAGAGCAGCCAGTGCTGTTAACTGTACTTGGAATTTTTCTTTGCCAACCAGATCCCAAATAAAGACACGGAGACTTATTGTTAATTATGGAAGCTTGGCCTTAGCTTAGGCTTGTTTTGTGCTAGCTCTTTTTAACTTAAATAACCCATTTCTATTAATCTATGTGCTGCCCTGAGGCTCGTTTACCTCATTTGCATACTGTCCATCCTGCTTTCCTGATTCCTCCATGTCTGTCTGTCTGTCCCTGGCTGGCTGTCCCCTGGCTGGCTGGCTGGCTCCCCTTTTCTCTCTGCCCACCAGCCCTGCCTAGCCCTGCTTTGCCTAGCTACTGGCCAGTCAGTTTTTTATTAGCAATCAGGTGCCTTAGGCAGGCAAGGTAAACAGCAATACACCTTTACAGAATTAAACCAATTCAGCATATACAAAAGCAACACATCTTTACATAGTTAAACAAATACAGCATAAACAAATGCAACACATACTTACTTAGTTAAACAAGCATTCTATTGTACAACAGTTAACCACTGAGTCATCTCTCTCCAGCCACCTCTATTTTATTTTTAAAAGCAAATTGTGCTTCAGAATTACTTAGCAACTCTGAGTCCTAGAAGTTACAGAATCAGGTTCTAAGCTAGAGTCAAAACCCAAACTCATGCATCCCCATAAAATGCTGAGTATGTTTAGTATCAGTCCCTTCTAGGTCAACTGAGGAGGAAAGGTAGAGCTTTGGTCTAATTCCTACATGGTTTTCTTTGCCTTTTGTTTATTATTATCTTTGTCTTAATTTGGATTTCCTGACTCTGACATCATTTAATTACTACACTGGTGAAGTAAAAGTAATTTTTGTAACCATAGAAGCTGGGACTACTGTGCATTTTAACATGTTCACGCTTTCTACATGATACTCTTGCATAGATGGGGCTGTTCCTAAACATCTTTGTTTTTCCAAGTCTTAGGGGGAAACCTATGAAAAGCATTCCTAGATTAATTAGGATGCTTCTAAACTGAGATACATAACATATTCACTTCTGCCAGATCTCTGTGAGCTAAGAAAGCCAAGGAACAGTGCGGTTCCCTGGAAAGAACAGAATTAAGAGTGTTAGTCCCCAGTAATCCTGAGATACATGAGTTAGGGATGTGTTTTGTTGTGTGGAGGTCTTAGAAGCATAATTCTGAGCTGACCATTCACTTACTCACAGATTTACACCAAGCCAATTATTGCTCAAAGTTCAATCTTGTACTTCAAAGGCCATACAAAATAAAACGTAAGAAAATGGTGCTTTCTAATGACTTCGGAGATTCGCTAGTTGCTTTGTGGTTAGTCACAACATAGTGTTAAGGAATAGCCTTCTTTTGTAGGCTCAACCTTTCTCCAAACATAGCTTATGATAAGTATAGTCTAATCAATGCATATTTTAAAACTAGACTGTGCATGGAAAGTAAGTAAAGTTCAGGCAGCTTGGAACAGTGAAGATAGCTGGGATAGAGGAAATGAAGAAAGATACATAAACCATCAGACTGCTGAGAATATTTCTGAAGGCAAATGTACCAAGCAGAATATGGACAAATTTTCTTTAAAAAGGAACCAAAATTGGTATTGAAATGAATACAAACAAAACCTTCTAGGACTAAACAAGGGCCAGTCTTTCAAGTGTTTATGTGTATTTTTAGTTGTTGAGTTCTACATTGGTCTATTTCAACTGTTCTTTCAGCTGGAAGAAAAAAAGGCTAGAGAGAAAGATAAGACTGGGGAGACCTGAATTCATGAATTCATGGGACATACATCCTCTAAGTGATTTTTTTCTTTTCTTTCTTTCTTTCTTTCTTTTTTTCTTTCTTTCTTTCTTTCTTTCTTTTCTTTTCTTTTTTTTTTTTTTTTTTTTTTTTTTTTTTTTTTTGGTTTGAGACAGGGTTTCTCTGTGTAGTTTTGGTGCCTATCCTGGATCTCACTCTGTAGACCAGGCTGGCCTCGAACTCATAGAGATCCTTCTGCCTCTGCTTCCCAAGTGTGGGTATTAAAGGTGTGTGTGAGTGGTGATATTTTAATTGTGCTGAAATGTGATTTTTATTTGTATGTTAATAAATAAAGTTGCTTGGAGGTCAGAGGTCATATAGCCATTAAGCAGAAGTCCAGTGGTGGTAGCACACGCCCTTAATCCAATCACATGGCAGGCAGTCTCTGTGTGGTCAAGGACACAGCCAAGTTTGGTGACCTGAGCCTTTAATCCCACTACCAACCTTAGAGATCTGGAGGTCTGTTTAGACAGGCAGTGATGACGAAGTCATGTGGTTGGGTTTAGTGCCAATGAGAAGGCAGAACAGAAAGGCAATAAAAACACAAGACAGGCAGGAAGAAACTCTCTCTTCTGGGGAATTGACGGCAGCAAGGTGGTAAGATAAGGTAGTCTTGACTCTCTGATCTCTTTGGCTATTTATCTCTGTATTTGGCTCTGTGTTTCTTATTTACTAAGACTGCTTAGAATTTCGTCTACAGGTGTGTGCCACTGCTGCCCGCCAAAGTGATTTTTAAGAACTAAAAAATGGGAATGTGGCCATCCAAATCTGATGAAAGTAGAGTAAACATAATGAAAATATCTTTAAACAAGTGGTAAAAGGGAGTGATGCTGTATATTGAGTTGGTAGAATGCTTGCCTAGCATGCATGAAAGTGCTAGGTTCAGTCTTCATACCACATTAACCTGGTGTGGTGTTGTATACCTGTAGGCTCAGCGTTTGAGAGGCAGAGGCAGGAAGATTAGGAGTTCAAGCGCATACTCAGCTACATAGTGAGTTTGAGGTTATTCTCGGATACAAAAAAAGAAAGAAGGAAGAGAAGGAGAAGGAGGAAAGGAATAGAGGGAGGGGGAGTAAGAGGATGGAGGAGAAAGAAGAAAAGGAATAAAAAGGAGGTGAAGAAAGAAGAGGAAGAAGAAGAGGAGGGGTAGGAAGAGGAGGAAGAGCAGGAGGAAGGATTGCTGGAAGACAACGTCTAGCAGAAGAGAACATCAAGAACTGGGTTCCTGATGATGCATCCTAAACGGATAACTTCCCTGTTACAGGTAAAAGTGAAGGTCAAAGTAAAGAAACAAAGCTTTAGAACCACACAGTAAAACTCCAATAGTCCCCTGAATATCTACAGGGAGTTAAATGTTCCAAGGTATATTCATGTCTCTAATCCTCATTTTTGTTCTTACAAGAACAGCAATGTGTATGACTCATCGCTTGTTTACAGGTCAGAAAATGGGAACTCATGGAGGTCAAGTGGCTTATATTGTGCCATAGCTAGCTAATGGTAGAACAGGGTGACAAATCTTTTAACCATTTTGAAGTATTCTTCAGCTGTATTTCTCTAGCAAAACAAATCTTCATCTGCAAGCTGAGTTTTGCAATCTGAGACAATGACTGAAAATATTTTACCAGCCCTATGTGGGTGGACTCCTCACTTGACCCTCCACATCTCAGTTGCATTCACACTGCCTAAGTCCTTCACAGTGATCTGAAAGAGATACCTCACATTTCTCCTAGTTTCTATTGATTCTTCTCTTGACTTAAGACTTCTCCTTCAGGGAAGGCTCTGTGAACTCCAACTGCCTTACATCCTTGTTCTATATTTGTATTTAAATACTACTCACTAGTCTAACAATTTTATTTTATATTCATTCAGGTCATTAGTTCAGCTATGTCTCTTTCTCCTACTAACCTTCAAGTACCATGAAGGCAAGTCAGTGTTGACCTTACTTCCTATATTTTTATCATAGTCCAATAACTGGCCCAGAGAAATTATTTATTTAAACAGTTAAGAGGTTCTGATTAAACAGGCTGAGGTTCTGATGTGGAAATCCTGATCTTTCTGAAGTAATTTTCTCATGCTGAAAATTAAATCTAGATCATATCCTCATGTTTGAGAATCACTTCATCTGTGTGTAAATCTGGATCCCAATCACCAGCTATTTGGACTCAATTCCTACGAAGCGGAGCCTGGAAGTCTTTGTTTTAACATTCAGCTTCTTAACTGTGTCTAATACACTAATACAGCATTTTGAAAACATTGCCAAGGTCTAGATAATTCCAAAGAAAGTAAGTAAGTAAATAAATAAATAAATAAGTAAATAAATAAATAAATAAATAAATAAAACCAAACTATTCTACCCTTGGGTTACACCCAAATTAAAGATAATTGTAGGAAGAATGAAGCTTGCCTACAATGTTGGGTGGAGAGGCAGAAGACAAGTAGTGGAGCTCTGCAGGGGTTTAGAACAGCTCTAAAATATGAGGCAGTGAAATTCTGAATCATAATGCTGTTCCTCTTTATTATCGCCTCAGTTTAATTTGTCAGGGGGAACCATGTGTCTGTTTGCTTCTATATATCATGAAAACACCTTCATTCTATGTGAAATACAAAGAAACAAAGCATAGCAAAACTGATTTTAAAAAAGTGATTTTTTTTTTTTGGTCAGGCGGTGATGGCACACACCTTTAATCCCAGCACTCAGGAGGCAGAGGCAGGAGGATCTCTGTGAGTTTGAGGCCAGCCTGGGCTACAGAGTGAATTCCAGGAAAAGTGCAAAGCTACACAGTGAAACCCTGTCTCAAAAAAACAAAAACAAAAGTGATTTTTTTTTTTTTCTGAGAGCAATTCCAGTTTGAATGTCTAGTGTCTTTGTAGGGAAGATGACCTTTAAAAAAATAAATCAACTACTCTCAATAAGTCTTCTTTTTTTGTAACCAAAATAGTAGAAGTAAAATATTTACCTCTGAGACAACAGACTGAGGGCAACATTCAGGTTTAGTTGGCTTCTGGATGCTTCTGTGAAGGTTGCTAGGGTGCTTTATTCTTACCATCAATAATTATTTGAGGAAATTTCCTAATCTCAATATCTCTGCCAAGCTAGTCAATATCTTCATAACCAATTCTTCACAGAGGCTCTCTGACTTGTTACTTATGCAAAAATTCCTTATTAATGAACATTAATCATAGAGATTTAGGCCCTATAAAATGATCATCCCTCATGTTCTCTCTAACCAGCATGAAACCATTTTTTATATAACGAACTTTACAAAGGTTTTAGTTATTCTGGGACCCAACGTTTTGCTTCTGTAGATATCTAAGTATGTTAGTATGATTTTGGCATTCTGTTGTCTAGAATGGAAAGACCATCATCTACTTAAGAAATTTATAGCTGAAATTCAGGAAGGATCATATCACTGGGGAAAGTATGAAAAAGAAGAACTAGCAATTAAACTTCAGATCAATCTCATGCGTAAGACGTGGGCTATCAATGAAGGATACAACAGAAATAAAATGGACTGTTTAGAGGAGCTCTGGGGGAACTGTTCACAAAGATGTGGAGGGGTTGTGGAAAACCACAGGGGACTTCTCTAAAGGCTGTGAAGAAGAACACAAAATGAAGAGGAAGGATCAGTGTAACCAGAGTCTGAAGGTACTGAAATCATAGGTCACTCTCAAGAAGGATGAAGGGAACACAGCCACTACCAACCTAAGAGAGGAAGCTAGGAGAATAATCAATGAGAATATTGCTCTTCTAGGCCCTGCCAGTGACTTTCCCCCTATATCTTGAGACTTCAGTGGGGAAATAAACCTTATGTCGTGATTAAAAATCAGCAATTTTTTATTTATGTCATTTTACAGGATGTTCTCTTGATTAGGCACCTTCAAAATCCCAACTATTCCTGGGACTGTTGTCAATGTACCATTGCTAGTTTCTGCATCTCTTTTTGTATATAATTGTTACAGCCAGTATTCCCCTAGGCAGGCCTTTCCTGTTGTTGGTGCAGCAGCCAGGATAGGATGTAGGAACGCCTTGACAGAGCATGTGTGGCCTGATGAGAGAGAAACATCTTCAATGGCAAATGTTAGCTCAAATGATAAGATTTTGGCAGCTTTGCAAGTTATGGAGTTCATAAGAATCTGTTTAACCAGCATCTTCATGGGTATGTATGTATCCAGGCATCACCAATCAATACTGTAGGGTCATCAGTTTTTCTAGCTAGAGCCTGTTGGTGTGAAAATTCCACTTTGGTTGAACACTCAAGTAAGTATCGTTGGCGTTATGCAACCCAAATTACCAAGTGTCTGAAGATCAAATGTGTCAGAAAGACCATAGCCTATAGGACTTTATTAGTTACCAGTGATTCTCTACTCTTCATTATTACACCTTTAATCCCTTATTTCAATGCATCTCAATTTCTCTTTCAGATTGTGTGTGTGTGTGTGTGTGTGTGTGTGTGTGTGTGTGTGTGTGTGTGTAATTGTGTGTGTGTAGACCAGGCTGGTCTTGAACTCACAGAGATCCACCTGTCTCTGCTTCCCAAGTGCTAGAATTAAAGGTGTGCACCCATGTATTTTTTTTTTACAAGACATATATGAAATTTTGAAACTGTTTACAAAAGAAATTTGGATGTTACTTGGTCATAATTTGCATGTTTTTCCTACTTTACTAGATCTTTTAATTGCATTCTTCAAAAAAAACTGTAATAATTTAAGCTCCCAATAACATCCCATGTGGGGCCAATGTGCTTAAAAATTTCTAGCAGTTCTGATGGATAACAGTGTTATTTCATATTTTTTGCTTTTAATTTGCATTTCTCTAATTACTAATGACACTGAATGTCATTTTTTTAAATTAGTGCAGTTTTGCACTAGGTGAAATGACAGTTGCACATTTTGAGTTAATGACATACTACATCAGTAAAGCACATACTAAAATCAACCAGAACAGAAAAGGAGGGAGGTGATAGCTAATCCCATTTCAAGGTTTGAGAGGTTGTGCAATCTGGAAGCCAGCCACACACTTAGATCTCATTAGATCTCATCACTGGGAATATCTAAGAATAGACATCTTTCATTCAAAGGAAATCATCCTGCCCTTCTTCGTGGACAATCTCACCTCATCTGTAGTAGCAATGTAAGCACATCAGTGCCTGGAGCATCCAAACTCTCCTGCCAGATGGACAAACCTGCCTGCTTCCTTGTCTTTTCTCCATCTATTCATAGTGAAGACATGTTCTTGACCCATCAAAGGTCAGTTCCTCAGACCTCCACGAGTGCTCTGCCTTCCCTCCCATCTGGTCAAATTGAGGACTTTCATAAGCTCCCCATCCCCCTATTTCATCACTTTCTTTTCTTAATTAGTTTCCAGAGCCTAAACATGCTCTGTTTTCTTTGGTTTTGAGAACCAAAAATAATCACATAGGAAGTTTTTTGTTGTTGTTGTTGTTGTTGTTGTTGTTGTTGTTGTTGTTGTGTTAAGCTACACAACGTCCTTACCTGGTCTTGATACCACTTTTATAGCATTTATAGAACAGCGTCTCTGGACACAGGTGTACTCATTTCTCCCATTCCACAAGAAACAGTCTCATCCAGTCTTCTCTGTGCCCACTGATTTTATGACAACAATGTCTTACGTACAGAAAAGGCCAACACATGCTTTCTCTCTTCCCTTGACGTCTCAGCTGTCATTAATATAGCTGGTTACTCCTTTTCCTATGAAATCTTTCCCCTCTGCTCTTTTTCCTTTCTTGTCATGGTCACCATTTTATTAGGAGTCTAACCTTTTTCCTGGTTTCTAAATACTAAAATTCTTTGAGGATTGAATTTAGGCCATTTTTATATTCACTATCTGAATCCTTTACCCAAATATTCTCTAGTTTGAAATCTTTACATGCTAACCATGCTAAAACTCTATTTCTAAACTTCCTTTTCTGCAAATAAAAAACTTTTTAAAAATCTCCCATGCCTTCCTGGCCCATCTCATAGCCGTCCCATGGTCTATCGGTCATATATATGTAAATGGCTCATTTATTCAAGCGTACATCCGTATCTGGTAAGTCATGAGATTCTAGGAGGAATTACGTGCTGCTCCTGCATTAGCCCCACTGCATGTTTCACTTGGAAGGGTTGCAATAGACAGTTAACTAGGCTGCTCATTTTATTTTATTATTTATTTTTGGTTTTTCAAGACAGGGTTTCTCTGTGTAACTTTGTGCCTTTCCTGGAACTCACTTGGTAGCCCAGGCTGGCCTCAAACTCACAGACATCTGCCTGGCTCTGCCTCCCGAGTGCTGGTGTTAAAGGCATGCACCACCACTACCCAGCTATTTTATTTTTTATCTTTCTATACTCCTTTATTTTCCATAGGATGTTCAGTCTTTTTAAAACACCCAAAGCTGTTTACTTTATAGTTCCTTCACATGGAACATTCTTCAGCTATTCACATGATTGCATCTTGATCATGATTTCGCTTATGTCACCAACCAAGGGGAGGTTTCTGTATAGACACTTTCTAAGTAGCTTCCTCAGGCTATTCTCTAGCAGAGTGCCTCACTGGATGACTAATAGAAAAATATCGTAAACTATAATGGTTCTGTTTACATAGTGTTTAAATTGTACTTTTCTGTGCTAGTAGGCCATAGGAAAGATTCCACCCAATAAGTACATTTTGTAGAAGAATGCCCAACTCTGTTCTAAGACCCCTGGGAGATGACAGGCCAAATAAATACCCAACACCGAGAGATGTAGACCATAAACTTGCACCTACACCCCTGCACACACTTGCAGCACTAAGTAGACTCCATTGGTTTAAAAAGCACAGTACATGAAGCTGGGAAGAAAAAGTTGTAGTGGGGACCGGGGAGAAACTGGAGGAGATGGGATGGTGAGGATTAGGGAGAGGCTGGAGGGGAGGGGATGGCGGTGGATTTGATCAAATTGTATTATATGCAGATGTGGAATTCTCAAACCATAAAAAATATTGGTATCCTGAGAAACGCAACACTACAGAATAAGGCTGAGAGTGGATCTAAGGGATGGAGGCTGGTCACAACATAGGTTGAAGACAGAAGAAAAGGTGAGTGAGTTTAATGGCAAATGAAGAGGAAGTATGTAGAAACAGAAGGAAAACAAAATCTTTCCTGGATCTAAGATGTGAGTTCATTAATAAAAACAATCATTCAATGAAGGACAGAAACACATACAAATAAACATATTCTCCAAATAACACCCCTCAATATCATTCAAATATTAATGAAAATTACCTAAGAGATGGAGGAAGTGAGCAATCTGCAAACAGATGACGAAAACAACTAAGAGAAGATTTATGATCCCATGATCTGTAAGTAAGCAATGAGACTGCAAAACCAGAGATGTAAAATGTTAGTGATCTTCTAAGTGTGTATAAAACCCAAGCTACTATTAAAAATAAATTCAGAAAGCATAGGAATCCTCTAAAGTAGACTCTCAAATTCTGTAAATTCTGTATGAAATGTTAACAAAACTGGGAAACTGGGAAACTGGAAGAAGAGAATTCTTTCACAAGCATTTAAATGAAAATGATTTTATTTTTGGAGTTCGCAACTGCAAAAACAAAACAAAAACAGTGTTGTCTTTCCAGTTCCCACCTATCTCCCCTCCCATTTGAACCTTCCTCCTTTCTGTCTCTCATTAGAAAACAACAATCAGTTGGATGGGACAGTGCACTACTTCAATCCCAGAGCTCGAGAGGCAGAGGCAGGCAGATTGTTGTGAGTTCCAGGCCAGTCAGGGCGGTTACACAGAGAAATCCTGTCTTGAAAAAAACACAGAAATATAATATAATATATTATAGTATAGTATATTATATTGTAATAAATAACTTAAAACAAAAACTAGCATCAGAATAGAGCAAAACAAACAAATCAAAGGAAAAGAGCCCAAGAAAATGTACGAGAAACAGAGAGATGCAGAAACCAACTCATTCACACACTCAGGATACCATAAAAACTCTAAACTGGGAAACATAATAATGGAGCAAAGGATGTTCAGGGTAAAAAGAGAGAAAAATGTATATATAATAAAATAAATAAAAATTAAAAATAAATAAACAAAGAAAGAAAGAAAGAGAAAAGGAAAGAAAAGAAAAGAAAAATCCTGGCATGACATTGTGAGACAAGGAATCTCCAAAGATGTTGGAGTTCATTTTCTGTTGGCCATCTACTGCTGGGCATGCAGCCTACCCTTAAAAGTAGTTTGTTTCCCCTCTAAGAGCCCCTTGGAGAAAACTAAATTTTCATTTGCAGGTGGTTATCAATCAGACATTGCATCTAGGTTAGGGATGGGGCAGGTGTCCACTTCTTTCAGCTCTAGGACCTCATCTGATGAGACCCGCAGGCCCTGTGCATGCTGCCTCACTCTCCATGCATCATTTGTGCATCAATCATTTGATTTAGAATGCCTTGTTTCTTTGAGTCCTCCATCCCTGTCCCTTACACTCTTTCTGCCTCATTTTCTACAGGGCTCGCTGAACCCTGAGTGGAGGGATTTGATGGAGGTATCCCATTTAGAGCCAAGTGTTCCAGGGTCTCTCACTCTCTGCATATTGTCTGGCTGTGGGTCTCTTTTAGTTCCTATTTGCTGCAGGAGGAAACTTCTCTGCTAATGGCTGAGCAAGGCACTGATTTGCTTCCTTGGTTGGAATGCTGTCCTATGATATTCAATAGAGATATCTGACCATGAGACTAAAAGAAGTAATTAAAGCAAATAATTAAAGACTACTTCAATGGGAGAGGGAAAAAAACTAAGACGAGGGAGTTCTGGGAGCCCAGTGAGACCCAAGGGTGCATTTAACAGCCAACTGTTAAATGCAGAAAAGGTTTCATTGAGGAGAAATCTTACAAAACAAGAAGGAGCAGAAGATTCATGGTACCTGATCTCTGGTCTCCGTGGGAAGGAACAGGGAAAAGAGAACAGATCATTCCTCCGCTAGTATGTTCATGGTGAGGTGGGACCATCCAGATTTCTATGGAACAGTGGTGGCTTCCTCCTTCAGAAGGTAATTCTATTGGAAATCCAGCTCTTCCAGGCATTTGAATCAGCCTTGCCAGACTATCAGAATCCCTAGAGCCACCTGAACGTCTCTCACTGCCCAGTAGAGAAGGAATCTCAAGAAGCTGGGAGTAATCAACTCTTTTCAAGGGCTGCTTGTAAGCTGGGAACCAGAGTGTTGTATGCTGTGATGATCTTGACCTTAAAATTATTTTTGTTGCTACTTTATAACTATAATTTTGCGACTGTTATGGACTGTAATGTAAATATCTGTAACACAGGATATCTGATACATGACCCTCCCCCACGGGGGTCTTGACTCACAGGTTGAGAACCACTGTCTTGAAGGAAAAGTAAATATAGTACTGTCTGCTTCCAGAGATGATTCAAATGGAGCAAACACTATTAACAAAAGATGGGGGAAAAATAGCAAGGCCCTGAGTGACATGAGCTTGTGCACAAGAGTCTTGCTTTCATAGACAAAAGAAAGTTAAACTACTGTAATGAATGTAGCAACATATTACATAAGGACTGATAGTGGAGGTATCAGACTGATGATGGTAGACATGTTGGTTGGGGTGGACAGTGGATCTACATGCATCCTTGAGTCTTTCAATTTTCTTAGTGATATCAACAGACAGCAAGGGTGGACAAGCATGATGGATGTTTGAGGGAGATGGGAAGTCTGAGTGATCAACAGAATTTAGAGGGTCTTGTACATAATTGGTAAGTCACTCTTGATGGACTCTGACTGGGACTGAGGAGCATTAGTCAGAAAATAAGTAGCTAAAAATCTTAAGCATTATTCATCCAGAAAGTAATTTAATCAAAATGCATCCAGGAAAAAAAATACGAGCATGTCTGAGCATATGGCTCTCATAAAGCCCAAATCCTGAGTTATCTTTTACGACTTAACAAAGAAAAGTTGAGTTTTAACATGTTTGCTTTTTGTTGCAACATTTCCCCTGAGCTGCTATAGGCTAATTCCCTTCTAGACTCTCTGCGTTTTACTTTAGTTATTATTTAACAGGAACAGTATCAGCTATGAGGCTCATCCAGGGGAAGGTTCAGTTTGTGGTTTCTGTCCATAGAAGTGACATCCCTCTTTACTTTGTTTCTCCTCCCATCCCCCCAACTCCCCACCCACCTCTTTCCTCCTTAACTTTTTACTATGACTAGTGAGGAAAGCCCAGACTTTCCTGGTTCATGTCTGTGACACTGAGTCAGGAGGCCATGGACATATGGAGAGTCAGCTGAGGAGTTAAAAATCTAGGTTAGTGTTCCCTCATAGGGAATTTGACATTTTAAATCTGTTTCAGTGCAGCCATAAACATGAGTAATTTCTCTATCCCTAAAGAACATGGAGTCATCCCTGTCTCACCCATCCCTGTGGAAGTTAAAAGGAAAGAGATGGAGCTTTACAGATCATCTCACTTTGAGCTTCTAATGTTTCCAAAAAGATGTTAATTTTAAAAGAAGTACTAAGGATTCGGTAGCCAGGAGCAGATCTCCATGAGAAACGTTTTGACCTGAATTGGAAATAAATGATAAAATACGGATGATAGATGGGAAATAAGAAAATTACATGTATAAACCAAACACTATGCTTGGTGTTCTTAGGATTCTTGATGCTTTGATTTAATGTTGATTTCACACGCGGTACCCATATTGGTTTTGTCAGAATAGCATGTAGAGTATGAAAGGGCTCTTGTGCAATAATTAGCTATCCTGATAAAAATACTCCCAGACTCTTAGAAGACTTCCTGCAGCTTACAGTTATGGGGACACATAAACAAAAGTAAAGGGAAAATAAGTAAATTGTGTCCCAGAGTCCACTGGCCTATGCAATGATATTCAGCCCACATGGCTTCTATTTGGTAATGCAACCATGAAACTGATTACTTTTTACATGAAAACTGCATGTTTTCAAGAAAAAAAAATTTGAGATGTCAATCCTTCAAAGGAGGAAAAAAATAAGTTATATCATACCACACAAAGGAGACTTGTGATCTATTTGGACCATTCACTCATTTTTAATAATAGGTTTAAAGGAGTCGCTGAAGATTTGAATCATCTTTATCTTTGATACTGTAATTTGTCAATATTATCAAACTAGAAAGATTAGAGTACATGGAAATGAAGAAAAGAATTATCACCCTAAACATTCATTAAATTTTGTAATGAGAAACACTAGTCAAAATTTTGTTGCAGTTACAAAGATAATTTAACTGTTGAGCGAATTCAGTCATATGTGTATATGTATATACTATTATATATTATTATAATTTATATATTATATATGCATATGTAACATACACATAATATATAATCTATTACTGTGTGCATGTTATATATAGCATGTATATGTTATTATATTAGATCTATATATGTATATACATATATGTATGTAAATACATTATATGTACTTATCTGACTGAATGAATGAATACATATGACTGAAATGAATACTTATGACACACAGAATATATGCTTTATATATATTCTCTCTATATATATATTCTACAGTTTTTCATTCATTTTAGATGATGTCTAGACTTACTTATTTCTGGCATTATACACTCTCCAGCTATTCATCAAGGCTAAAAGCAATGTTTTTCTTTTCTTACTGTGTATGATCTATTTTAAGGTAGAGAGAGGAATAGAAATTCAAGTTTCAGAAGACTTCGGCACACTCAGCCACCAGAGGCAGAGGCTTGTACCCTAAATTACAGGTAATACTTTTTTTTAGGATATATGTTGTTGCAGGAACTTATGCAGATTAGCTGAAAGGAATATTGTGGCAAAAAGAAACACTTGAAAAGGTATAAAGGCTAGGCCAATTGAGTATGCTTGTTCAATGAATAAGGACATTCTTTTCCTGGAAGCAGTGATGGGGCTGCTGGTGTTCATGTGCTGCCTGACCTCTGGCTTCTGGCATGCAGGGTATTTGAGACAGACGTATCTGTTTATTAAAGCTTAAGCTAGGAGTAATGCCAGTCCACATAAAAATCCCTGCTAAAGTGATAGCTATTCAATGTTGAACAAGTTATGCAACCTTTTCTAAAGCTAGCTTCTTTATCTTAAGGAAAAGATAAGTACATAGAACAGAATTATGCTGCAGATTATGAGAAAAATAAACAGTGATTCACAGCATACAGAAATACATAAGGAAATTTCAAAGGAGATGTATAAATCCTTACTAGAATTCCTAGTGTTATTGGAACAATATGGAACAAACATAGTCTGCCTTAAATAACAAAATTTTAAATGGCATGTGTTTTTTAAGAAATTCTTCAAATTTTATTTTTGATTTTCATTAGATTCATGGTGTTAATGGTGAACCCAGGGCATAATGCACCCAAAGTGCCTGTGTAACACCAAAATACTTTGGAGGAGTTTTATACAAGTAGAAGAGTTGGTAATTCTGCACACCCATCTCAGGATCAAATAGTATATGACATAAATACACATATTCTACTACCCCCACTCTTTCCAATATAATGCTTGAGGCACTAGCTAGAGCAATAAGACAAGAGAAAGAAACTAAAGGGACATGAACAGGAAAGGAACTCAAATTATCCTTATTTGTTGATCATAGTATACACACATAAGAGAGTCCCCCAAAAAATAATCTACCTGAAAACTTCTAGAAATTATCAACACTTTGAGAAAAGTGGCAGTGTACAAAATCAATTTACAAAACGTAGTAAACTTTCTATAATCCAAGAACACACATGCTGAGAGAGGTCATGGAAACACTCCCATTCACAATAGTCTAAAAAAAGGAATAAGCCTAGGCAAGGACAGGAAAGGCCACTATAATAAAACCTTTAAAATTCTGAAGAGATTAAGTAAGGCACCAAAACATGGGAAGACATTCCATGCTCATGGTTAGTATAATCAATATTGTGAAATAACCATGAAACAAAAAAAAAGTTAGATATTAAATGCAACCCCAATCAAAATGCCAAAATACCCACAACATCCTTCAGAGATATAGAAAAAAAAATCTCAAAAAGCATCTTTAAAAGGAACAATGCTAGAGGCATTTGCATTTCAGATCCCAAGCTTTATTACAGAGCTGTAATGATCAAAACACCATGACATTGACACAAAACAGATAAGTAGATTATGGAACAAAATAGAAAACCTAAACCTAGACCCAGAAAGGCAAATTCACATTTTCTCTCTTATTTATGGATGCTAGCTCCAAATCTTTATTGTGAATAAATACCATGGAGTAATAATAAATACCAGGAAAATAAAAATATACTGTGGCAGGGTACACTACAGAGAAAGGAATAGCAAGACACAGGTGATATAGAGAGGGAACTGGGAAAAGCAGGGGAGAGGTGGAAGAGACTTAGCTGGGGAAGGAAAGCAACAGAAAGGGAGAGAGAGGAGGGGAAATAACTAACCCTAAGATTGTTTGAAAGTACTATAGGGATTTATTTTACTTTATTTTACTTAACAGTTGCATGTATATAAACATATGTATATACATATATGTAAAGTTATACCACTTGAGCTAACAATATTTTCCCCAAAACTACAAACTACCTAGCAAAAACCTCAGGACCAGTCATAGTAAACCTCCTTTTAAGTTCTTAGTAAAAAGAGTCCAAGAGACTTCCAAAACAGTATAGGCTATTGACATGGCCCTTGGTTACCTACCAGACATTGAAGGTAAGGCTCTGTTACTGGAGATACCACATACTTTGCTACAGAGGACTTGCAGGAATTGAAGTGACCTCGAAGACTCCTCCCCAAGGACTATCTCTCATAGTACTGGAAGGAATCTGGAAATTGAGAAAAGCCATCAAAATTCCTATTTTGCTGTAATTCCTATGAACCCCCATGACCAGCATGACAAGATACTCCAAAAGGTGTAGCAGTGACACTTACATCATGAAGGTAACCAGTAGCCATCTGTACAGAAGGCCCACTCAATAGGAAGGAATTCATGCCTGGTAATGGAAACCCAGCTCACCACTCACGGCTGGTGAGGCCAAGGACCATGGAAGAGAGCCTATTACTACCAGTTTTCTAAACCATTGTAATTTATAACTGCATTCCAAGTACTTATCCTTATACCCAGAGGTAAATGTAGTTCTCAACCCCACCAAGGAAGCTTCTTTTTGCAACTGGTGACCATTAGAGAAAAAGGTAACTCCAGAGAACAACTAACTGTGTGGGGCCCAACACCAACTGTGAAATATGCAACACACCCCAAAGACTGAAGGAGCATCATGCAGGAGTGGGCAGAAAGATTGTAAGACCCAGAGGTTCAAGGCATCTGCTGATACATAGTGTTTCTACGTATGTCAAGGAAGTTGCACCCAGGAAATCTTAACACTATGGTGCCTAAACAAGACCTGGAAAATGATACCACCAATTGACATTCTAGGGTGGGTAGGGGAAATATCACAAGGTCTTTTGAGAAAAGGAGAATTGTCTTTTCTAGGGACTTATAGATGATCCAATCCCAAGCAGATATTTCCAACAACATTTATAAATTTATATGTATAGATACATATGTAGCAATAATATTTATATGTATGAATGTGTCACAATGATTACTAAAGAATAAGAGGCTATGAGAAGTTTAAGAAAGAGTGATGGGGACAAGGGAAGAGCTGGATAGAGTATGGGGTGGAATGTTGTAAATATAGTACTCACATAAAATCCTCAAAAAATAAATTATATTAATGTACTGTCAGTTAAAATAGAATATTAGACAGTTAAAACAAAATGAAATGAAAAAAAGATTTACAGTTACAGCTCTAAGAGAGACTGACCTTATTCACCTTTGAACTTTCCACCAAGTTCATGAATCAGTTGGGTCTATATCACTGGTTCTCAACACTGTGATATAACACTGTGACCCTTTAATACAGTTCCTCATATTGTGCTGACCCCCAACCATAAAGTTATTTCATTGCTACTTCATAACTGTAATTTTGCTACTGCTATGAATCATGATGCAAATATCTGTGTTTTCCAATGGTCTTAGGCAATCCCTGTGAAAGGGTCCTTTGAATGTCCGCAGGGGTCGTGACCCACAGGTTGAGAACCACTGGTCTACATGAACCTGGGAAAAGTCTGGAGTGGACTTCATTAACAACTGTCATTTTCCTGACTCACTTTTGCTTTGGTAGTGTTAGGTCATCTCACTTGGATCAATAACTGTGCCAAACTTTAAAATAACTAATTCTTCTTGAAAGAAATCCTTCACCTTGAGCTTTATGTACTACGTGAGATGCCTTCTGTCAGATTGCTTCAAGTGTTTATCTCAACTATCACACAGAGCATCCCAAGTACATTTTCTCCTTTGAAGGCAATAATGACTTGGGTAGAAGACCAGTGGTCCATCATTTTTCTTTTTTAGTGATACTTGTAACTTCTTGTTTCTTAAGTCAGCACACATGTGTTACTTTCATCTTTATAAAAATAATTTCTTTAAAAATATTAGTTACCCTTCAAAGTGAAAAAAAATCTTACAAAATTGTGTGAAGAATAAATATACAAAGCATTGCATATTCATTGGAGGAATGTGAACTATGCATAAACTTGTAAAATGAAGAAAGAATGTCCACATCTCCTCCCCACACATGCCCACCCATCATTTCCACTCCCAGGGATAACCAGATCACAAGCCAGGCATCTTTACAGACTCATATTTTAGATGTTTTTCTGCAACTGTTTTTGTTTAATATCACTGACAGCATCCCACAGAGGTGAATTCTTCTGTATCTCATTCTTTCAGAAACTGTACTAGTATTTATTGTATAACTGTTTATTAAGTGGTCACAACTTGCATCAGATTTTCTCTGTTGCTATTTAATTAAAAATAAAAGCCCTAACCCATATGCATCTGGATGTCTTTCTGTATGCTGTGAATATGTGTTGCTCCCATTGGCTAATAAATAAAGCTATTGTGGCCTATGGAAAGGTAGCTTAGAGGCAGGCAGGAAATCCAAGCAGAGATACAGAGAGAAGAAAGGAGAGCAGGAGAGATGCCTAGCCTCCACCCAAGGAGCAGCAAGATGCCAGCAGACCAGTAATTCTATGGCCACGTGGCAAATCACAAATTAATAGAAATGGGTTAATTTAAGATGAAAGAAGTGGCTAGCAAGAGGCCTGCCATAGGCTACACAGTTTGAAAATAATATTAAGCCTCTGAGTGATTATTTTATAAGTGGCTGCAGGACTGTAGAGGCCAGGTGGAACTGAGTAGCTGGGCGGGACCACAGAAACATACCACTACACTGTAAGATGATTCTAGAAGTGAAAAAAAAAAAAAAGGACCAAAACAGAGTACATGCAGAATTCAAATTTTGTGGTGTATTTAAGGCTAAATTGCCTTAAAAAACATTACTGGTACTGTATTGACTTTTGTTACATGCTGTCTCTGTGGGTTTGCTGTCACTAGGAGATTTAGTCATGCTCCAGCATGAGTGTTGGCATTTGTACATCTCTGAAAGCAATGATAACTTCAGAGATACACTTTAAAATACAGAAATACAAAAATGTTATCTCATTTATATCAACGTTTCAAGGTTCTACAAGATTTTTGTGTGTATCCTGGTTATCAAAAATTAAGAATTTGAAAATGGGTCCCCACTAATAGAAATTTTACATCGGCAGCAAGTAGTTTGTTCCCCTTCTCTGGGAATCACAGAACTGGCATGAATAGAAATTTGTGGCATTCACCTCCAAGCAAGCTTCAAGGTTTCAGACTTTTCAACATACCAAGATAAGTCTGGTAAGGCAAAGGCAGCATGGGCTTTAAAGTTAGAACTGAAATGAGATCCCACTCATTCTTAATAAGCCAACTCTAAGCCTGGCCCCTCCAGCCTTAGTTTCTTGAAATGAAAAGCAGAGGTGTCTTGCACTGTTTCTCATTGGGGCAACCATTTAATAGCCAGCATGAAGAAATGAATAAAGGGGATGATAAGCACACTGAGAATTCCTGCATGAAAACAATAAGCCATTTTAAGATGTCAAAGCACAGCAAATGAGGGGTCATTTCAAATTGCCTTCATCAATATAACTGAGCAAAATTCTGTGAGCTTATCTATAAATGCATTCCTCAAAAAGTGGAATATGTGAGCAAAAAGAACTATGCAATTACAAATTCATACACATAAAAATGTCCTGAAAATATGTTTAACTTACTTAAACTCTGAATTGTCATGAATAAGAATGTTTTCTATCCCTACACCCTGACTGGATTACTTTAGCATCTATTTCCCTTTCCAATGTGATTTTTTTAAAGCTTCCTATTGTTTTGATCTACATTTTTTTTTTTTGAGCTGAGGATCGAACCCAGGGCCTTGATCCACAACCCTTTTTTTTTTTTTTTAAATTTTTAAGACAATATCCTTCGATGGCTGGCTGAGAACCGGTGGCAATCCTCCTGCTTCAGCTTCCCAGAGTGCTAGGATTACAGGCATAAATCATAATGTATGGCTTGATTTTCAGTTCTTTAACAGTGAAAGCATTTAAATATCTTTTAATATGTCTATAATAATAATGTCCTATTAATTTTATGTTCTTAACTATGTAAAGGGTTAAAATAAATTGATTTTCTGCTTATCTCAGGTAAATGTTTTAATATGGAGAAGAATGTTCTGCCAAAGCTTTGATCAAAAAAAAAAAAGATTCTAAGTTTGGGATTCCTGCTCAGAAGAACAAAGTTATGATAGAGACCACAATCTTACAGTGTGGGAGCTGTGATGGTTTGAAAGAAAACATTCCCCAAAGGCAGTAGCACTATTAGGAGGTGTGGCCTTGTTGGAGGAAGTGTGTCACTGTGGGGGCAGGCTTTCAGGTCTCTTTTGTTCAAGCTTCCCTCAGTGTGATGTCAGTCGACTTCCTGTTGCCTACAAGATGTGGGACTCTCAACTTCAGCACCATGTCTGCCACCATGCTCCCCACCATGATGATAATGGATTGAACCTCTGAAACTGTAAGCAAGCCTCATTTAAAAGTTTTCCTTATAAGAGTTGTGGTGGTCATGGTGTCTCTTTGTAGTAATGAAAACCTAAACTAAGGTAGGAGCCATCAAATAGAATACCACAACAGAGCAATGTGTGTGGGGAACTCACCAGGAAAGCCTCATTCATTTAACAAGAAGATATTGTCTGATTTGTGTTTCTGTGCCAACTTTCAACAACTTAAGTTTACTAATGTGTCTTTTTATGTAAATTTATTTTCCGGGAGTAATCTATGTCACAAAACTCAGACTCTAAGTTATGTTTTGATAGTTTTCAGTTTGGAGTCAATATTCATCAGGCTTAAGGTATGCAAGTATGGTTGAAATAGATTATTCCTTCTTCTGTGAATCATAAACATAAGCATCACATTTGATATATGTCCAGAGAACCCCCAGATAAGGCAGGATTTATTTCAATCTAAAAGTAATCTCAGGAAAGTTGGAATTGCAAGTAAATCTCAGATCTTGTGTTCATTTGGACTACTGCTTATCTGGGATGGGAACAGTTTGCTCAAAACTTGCATCTCATAATTCCACAAACTATAAAATTTGCAGGAACAATGAATGCAAATAAATATCTAGATACCAAATGTTCAAATGTAGAATACCATTAAAGTGAAAATTATAGCACTTTTGAGCCAAAAGTTTATATGGAAATATATATATGATAGTACTGGAAATTGAACATAGAGCCATATGTAATTCTCTACCAATGAGCAATATCTCCAGCTCTCTCTCTCTCTCTCTCTCTCTCTCTCTCTCTCTCTCTCTCTCTCTCTCTCTCTTGTTCTCTCTCTTCTTTCTTTTTTTTCTTATCATTTTGTGGATCCATGGTATGTGTGTATTGTCATATGTATGAATGTGAGCATGTGTGTACCATGGAAGTCAGAGGACAACTTTAGGTGTCTGTCCACATCTTCCCCCTTACACCAGACAATTGTGCACTCTTGCATATACCAAGATAGTCAGCCCAAGGAGAGAGTTTGTGGCCATAATGAATCTGAACTTCTTGACTCCACTTTCTGAGTGCTGGGATACAAGTTGTGTACCATCACACCCAATTTATGTGACACGTGTTTCAAGAACTAGCTAGTGCAGCTACCCATTATCTTAGCTTTATGTTCAGTTTTTTTGTTGTTGCTGTTATTGTATTTTGTTTTGTTGCCCCATTTCCTTGTCTGTTTGGCTTACTTATCCTCTGGCTCATATACATATTTCCAGAAGCCACTTCACATCATCTTTAAAGGGAAAAAAAAAAGAGAGATAAAGAAACATTAAACAAAGCAGTAATATAAATTTTAAAAAGGTAAAGATGTGGATAGATTGAAAACTCTGACACCATGTTTGTTTTGGAAAATATCAATCAATAGAAATAAAGTGATTGTCATGCATCAAGCATCATGTCTCATCTATTATATAAACATTTATGATAAATTAATGAGAGGGAATACCTCCTTTCACATTATATAGTGAATGCTCCTCGAATGTTCTGAATCAAATTATTGTAAGCTCTTTGGATAAACACTGAGGACTGGTAGAACTAAGGCATGTGGAAGATCCAGTTCTTCATAATCCTCCATCTTGATTCCCCCTGTGGCGAGACTATTTTATATCCCACCAGCAGTGTATAAGTGTTTCTGAATGAGCTCCTTCTCTCGGAGGTAGCTGTTAATTCCTTGATGGTTGCCATTCTTATGGGGATGAGATAGAGTTACAGTGCAGTTTTAGTTTAGATTTTTCACTTGGTTAGTGATGTTGAACTTCTTTTCATATGATTATTGTCCACTTGTACTTCATCTTCTGATGTTACATATTCTAATGTTCGATGTTACAGAACGAGCATAAGTGTCCCTTCCCAGAGACACCCAGCACCACATGGTGTCTCAAAACTGGCTGGAACTCCAGTCCTAGGACATCCAGTGCCCTCTTCAGGCCTCTGAATTCTTTGCATGCATGTGTGCTGCACAGACATACATGCCAGCAAAGCACCCAAACACATTGTAAAACAGAATAAATATATCTTTCAAAAGATATCACAGTTTCATAGAGTAAGAGGTCACCACCTCACACCTGACTCAGGAAAGCGCACAAGGCCGCTGGCCTAGAGAAAGCAGTATTGCATGGCTAATCCTCTGTCTCCTCGATGCAGTCCCTGTATTCTCTAAGGGTTTTTGTCAGCCAGAATTAACAGCAGTTCATCTGCCTGCTTGACTTTTTCTGGCTTCACTAGGCAGGGTTGTTCCCTCTGTGCTCAAACAGCTCAGTGTGCCTCCTCCTGGACTTCTCTAATGTCATGAAACAAGTCCAATTAGCAAATTGAGACTAGATTCAGTCCCTGGAAATAGGTCTTTATATATAATTTATACGACAGGAAGCTACTACAAGAGCCCTTCTCATTTCTGGTCAGATTTCTTTCCCATTTACATTCTCCCATACTCTTATTTTCTCACGTCTTTTGAAAATAAGAAGGATAAAGGCAAAAAGCAAAATAATATGTGAAAAGAAGAAGCAAAGGGTTGGAATGGGAAAGGATAGAAAGAGTAGAGAGCTCTCTATTCCAGAGGGACCTTTGGAGTGTAGACTGAGTGACAGATGCCATCAGTAGACCTTGGGTTCGGTTGTATCTTCCAGACTCTAGATTTTTGCCCTTTCCATTGTTCCCTGTCACCTAGACAGAAGCTCACCATCCCCCTCGGTCTTGTGGAGACACAGGTAGGGCTGAATTTGATAACAGAAAACAATAACTTCAGAAGGAATTGTTTGAATGGGGGCTCCACCTCAACCCCTGACACCCTGGCACCCTGGCATCCCTATACCCAAAGAGTCTGGAATGTTTGGGTAGGAGCTCCACCTCACACAGCTCTTCCCCAAGAGAGGCCGAGGATGACTCCCACAGGGGATATATACATATGCAGCATTCTGGAAAAGAGACTCCTGGCTCTCAGTCTGTTCCCTTCTCCTTTCTGCGAGGGCCGGAATCGCCCTGGGAGCACTTTACCCATTAAACCTGTGCTGTCCAGTTTGGTCTGATTCAGTTTGTTGCAATGGCGGAGAGGTCTTCAGCAGGCCTAAAACTTATCAGGAATTAGATAAACTAGAGGGGACAACAGGATGGATAAGCAGGCTAGTGATTCGAATAAGGTGTGGAATGGCCTGCATGTGTTTGACTTGGGGGAAGAAGTAAGTGGCAGTCTGCCCTGAGAGGGGGAAAAACACATTTAAATTTTTAATATTTTCCCCTGTAGGCTCTTAGAGACAAAACTATGTATAAATAATAAAATGGAATATGATGGCTAAAGGACTTTTAATAAATAGCACAATCACAAAATGGAACAAGCTTCCCAGTGGAGGAGTTAGTGAGTTCCTCACTGGTGTAATTACCCAGACAGAAGCTAGCTGGTTGTCTACAAGATGTTTTTAAATAGTTTTTTTTTTTTTTCCATTTTAACAGACAGAGATGGCAACATTGCTCCCCATTTTTAAAAAAATCTCTATGCTTAAATGCTGGGAAGGTGAAGATCCATCCACGTGCCTTTTTTGAAATTTATCTCTTAATCTTCTCATGAGGCTGCTGGATGTACTCTGGCTTCTTCTAGGTTCAGAACCTTCCTGTAGGTGGCTCCCAGTCAACCAATGAGAGTCAAGGCCATCAGTATGGTGTATTCCTGTTAGATATTATGAGCTCCAGGTAGAAATGCCTACTTTTTAAAAGTCTTCCTTGACATTCCCCCCTTTACAGTTCTGGAGAACTAGGAAATTGGTGATACTACACATTCAGATAAGGCTGACATCGATAAGGCCTTCAACTGATCGATGGGGTCCATAGACATTCCATTTTTTTTTTAAGGTAATCTGCTTTACTTAAAGTGTATTAGTTTGAATGCTAATCTCATCTTTAAAATCTCTTCACAGAAGTGTCTTGTAAAACAGTTGACCAAATATCTGGGTACCACTGCCAAGCCAATTTGACACAGGAAATCAACCAATCACAGACCTTGGGATAATAATGTGCCTGGTCAATAGCTATCAATCTTCTCATTCCCTAAGGAACTGAGTCACTGTGAGATCAATCAGCAGCCTATCCAAACCACAGATGAGCCACCCAGGCCCCACAGCTCCTAAGCCACACTCGTCCTTTCTTTAACTACAAGCGCTACTTGGAGAGTTTTAGTTTCTTTCTTGCGGTTTGATAAAGGACATTGGTAATTGACAGAACAACAGAATGATCCAAGTAAAATCCTGGTCCCTGATAGCTGTGGTTTTAGAAAACGTATGCTATACAGCTGTGTAACTGAAGAGATAACAAATTGACCTAGTTACCTGGATTTGAATATGCCTGCTCTGAGTTCTAATTGCTTCCAGTCTCTTGAAGTGTGAGCTACATTTTTGGTTAAGCTGTCTGTGGTGGGGAGACAGAAGAGGGTGACAGAAGACACACTGTAATAAAGTAAAAACAAGTCAGTCAAGGTAGCAGCCATCTTAACAAGGTGCTATTTGAGAAAAGATAAGGGAACATGCAAATATCCAGAGAAGGGATTTTACAGCTGAAGAAACAACAAGAACAGTTTATAAGTTAATGTCTGATTTAGAAAGAGCAGGGAGTCCCGTGTGACTGGAATAAATTGAGTCCAGGGAAGACTAGTGGGGATGAGGTGGAGAGTCTTATGTGTCATTTTTGTTTGTGTTTTAGTTAAAATGGGAACTCCTGGGACAAAGGGATGGCATGACTTGGTTTTAAAAATAATCCATTTTAGATTAGACTGTGTTAAGACTGTACTTTGGATCAAGACTCTCAGTAGTGAGAAGAGGAAGATTTATTGAATCACAGAGACCAGTCGAGTCTATGAAGTATTGCAGCAATAGATGTTTCAAGCTAACTGCTTCTTGACCTCTCTAAGAAGTAACAGATGCTAGGCATGGAGTTGGAGAGACACAGATGAGGCAAGAATGACCAGAGTTTGTGATATCAGTAAGTAGGTAGAAATAGTTACTATCTATTGAAATAGTGATTGTAAAAGCTATTGGCTGCAGCATAGCCAGGGAGAGGGATGCTGGGGATGTCTTTCTAGACGCTGTGAATGTGTTGCTCTGATTGACTGATAGATAAATAAAATGCTGATTGGCCAGTAGCCAGGCAGGAAGTATAGTATAGCAGAGAAGAGAATTCTGGGAATAGGAAGGCTGAGTCAGGAGTCACCAGCCAGACACAGAGGAAACAAGATGTGAAAGTACCAGTAAGACTCAAGCCACGTGGCAACTTATAGATTAATAGTAATGGGTTAATTTAAGAACTAGATAGCAAGAAGCCTGCCACGGCCATACAGTTTATAAGTAACATAAGTCTCTGTGTGTTTACTTGGGTCTGAGCAGCTGCAGGAGCCAGGTAGACACAGGAAACCTTCAGCTACAGAGGGAATCAGAGTTCTGACTTGAATAACATTGGTATTGATACGTCCGTAAGGAATCTAGGTAACAATGACTTATCACTAGCCTGGAGATCTATGGACAGATGAAGGTTTGGGATATGAGTTCAAGATTTCTATCTATAGATATATTTTTCATTAGATTTGGCTAAACCTTTATGAAACCCCCTACTATTTGCTAAGCACTGATCTAGATATTTGAAGTACAGATAGTAAGGATATATTGTTTTCCTAATAAAATGGAAGAAATCAGCAAAAGTTGCAACATATAAGAAGTGTAAGTATAAAGGCTTAGATACAGGGAAAACAAAAATAATTCCATACTTGAGATGATCAAGGAAGAGCTTCAGAGAGAATATAAACAGTTGAGCTGCACTTGAAAGCTGGAAAGCTGCTGTGGGTAGACAAAGCAGGGTGTTCCAGGCAGAATACACACAGGAGTAAATGCAATTTCACTTTTTGTTAGGTAAATTATACTCTTATCACAAAGTAGTTACCTATGTGCCTGATACATTTCTTCCTCCTAAATGGAAAATATAAAGAGCACATACTACTATAGACTTGTATATGGTCAACCATGAGACCCAAAGAGTTCAAAGATAGAAGATGCTCTTCATATAAATGACAAATTATTTCTTGTATTGGTTACTTTTTTTCATTGTTGTGATAAAATACTTGACAAGAAGCAATTTACAGGAAGTAGGCTTATTTTTATTCCTTTTAATTTTTATTTATTTATTTAATTAATTTTGCATGTATATGAGTAGGTGTGTGTGCATGCTCATGGTGGGTGGGGTGTATGTGCACGTGTATGCTCATGTTTGTGGAGGTCAGAGGTCCACCTCAGGTGTCCTTTCTCCATCTACTCAGTAACTTTGAGACAGTGTCTCTCAAACAGATAAGAGTCTCTAATTAGGTTAGACTGACTGGCCAGTGAGACCCAGAAATCCACCTGTCTTTGCCTCGGAAATGCTGGTTGTGTACCACTAACCTATGAAGCTCCACTTGCTACTACTGTTCTCGGATGCTAGGGACTCGGATGCTAGGGACACAGGTGCTAGGGATGCAGGTCCTAGTGCTTGCACAGTGAGGACTTTGGTAACTGAAGTATCTCTCCATCCCTGGCTTATTTGAACTTGGAGTTGAAGAGGATCCGTCCACCATGGTGAGGAAGAGCAGAGCATCTGGTGAGATTGTGTCCACAGTCGGGAAGCACTCAGCTCACTTCCTCCTTTTCCTTCCGCCAGAGCTCTTAGCCTTGGAATGGAGCTGCCCATCTCAGTTAATCCAATCTAGAAAGTCTCTCACAAAATGCCCAGAGATTTGTCTCCCAGCTAGACCCTGTCAAGTTACATCCCAACCTGTTTCTTTAACATCATACATAAGCAGTGTACCTTTTCATATGCTGTCGGAGGATGATGACATTTCTATAGAAGATGGAGCGGCATGTAAAGAAATCCGCTTTCATGTCTCACAGAATGGAGGCTGCAGCTGAAGCCAGAGCAACATGAGGGCAATCCTTCCTTATTTAAACATGACCCTGAAATCACCTTGGAGCATGATCAGAACTTAGAAAGTCTTCCGTGAGACCATGTGACATCTTCTAGACGAGATGAAGATTTGCTCTGGGCTTGGAGAGAGCGGAAGAGGAAAGAGGAGAGATCGCAGACAGGGTATAAGGAGATAGGCTGGTGTTGCCCGAGACCAAAGTGCATTCATGAAAGGTCACCTCAGACAGTGAAGTCAGCTTGTGAGGCCTGCCTGGTCTCCATTCCTGTCCTTTCAGTCAGCTTGGCACACACAGACCACCCAGGAGGAGTTTTGCCTGACCTCATGGTTTCCTTTCTCAGGTTTCTCTAGGTGGATAACTCCCCCTTTGACAGCCCCAGAGTCAGTGAGCGCCACTGCTGCCCTATCAAAGCATGGTAACCAAAGGATTGAGGGAGTCTGTCTGGGAAAAAGGATGGGTTCAAGGCCACTAAGCATCCCACCCCCTGTCCCATTTCCAGAATCTTTCCCCGTTTCTGTATTCTAGAGCCATTAAGGTAGCCAAGACACAGCGGGAGGCTCCTGCAAAGGATGCTAAGGAAAAAGTTTCCAATCGTATAATTCCTTTGGTCCTGTGTTCCTAGGTTTTCACCCCACCCTTGAGATGAAATGGGTGTTTTATTCTTTTGCAGTGCTTAGTTGTGTAACTGTGACTCTGGCTCTCAGAGCAATGGGGAGGGGGGGAGGGGGGAGGGGGAGTCCCTGTGTAAACTGAAACTGTAAGAAGGTTATAGAGAGTGGTGTGACCATGAGCTTTCAGTACAAAGTAAACAGCAAAAAGATCGCATGACCAGTTGCTCCTGCAGATAGAAGACAGTTGGACAGCCCCGAGCTGGACTTTTGTACCTTTGGACCCTTATGCCTAGAGAAGGGAGTGGTAACTGACTTTTGGTGCTTCGGGAAAATACTGATGTGACTTTGGGAAGTGCTTTAACAACTTCCCGCTCTGGACCAGGGTAGCAAGAGCCTGTGTCTGAGAGATGAACTGTACCCAGCAGTCGGTAGTTAAAAATTCTTTCCCTGGGTCACAAAAGAGGACCAACCTCAGACTGGACCCTAGTCTTGCTTGCTGTCCCTGCAGGCCTGTGCTCTGTACGCTAGATAGCTCTCTGCAAACGTGCATGCATTCTCTGTAAGTTACCTGCTTTGTCTCCATTTTTTAACCTCTCCGACGGGGCAGCTCCTTATTACTGTGTCCCAGTGACCAGGAGTTTGAAAATCGGGGCCAACTGAGTAACCCCGAGTAACGCATAGTGGACTCTTGACACTTCCCAAGGTGTCTTCTCCCGGTACCTGCAGGAGGTGCACTTCTCTGTGAGTGTTCCCTGCACACACTGCTCACACTTGGGGACTTCCAGATCCTGCCTTCTGTCGGGGAACCCGGTGGGTGGAGAGCTGGGTAGTCTCCCGCAACTCCCAATATTTTCCTCTAGGAGGAGCCCCGCCGCCCAGTTGAGAGTGACGCGCACCAACTCCAAACTCCGTGCCAGAAAGCTTCATCCCAGCCCCGGGGAATGAGTAGCGGGGGCGGCGCTCGGCTTCCCCGCTGCGGGTCCGGAGCCGGCCGCCCTCCACTCCCGCTGCCCGTCCCTCGGGCAGCCTGGAACCCCGCGGCCGCCACGGCCCCTAGCTGAAACCCAAGGCCAGCCGCCTTTTCCCACCCCTCCCCTCCCTTCCTCTCCCCTCCCCGCCTCCCTTCCCGTTTCACCCCGCCCCCTTCCTCCTCCCGGAGCCTGACAGCCCACGAGCTGCCAAGCAGGGCGCAGCCATGGGAAGAGGAGGCGGGCTAGGGAGCGGCGGCACCGGCAGAGGCGGCTGCTACAGCGGCGGCGGTGGCGGCGACGGCTGCTGCTGAGCCCCGGCGACCGCGGGGACCCCGGGCTGGGGCCACACGGGCCTGAGGCCTCGGTGCCAGCGGCCCCCGCGAGGACGCGAACCCGCGCTCTGTCTCCCGAGGCGAAGCTCCGAGGTACTTGGAGGGGGACTCCCGGGAGTCCAGCTCTTATTTCCCCCACTTTGTGCCAGGAGACCTGGGCATGCCAACTGTTTGTGAAAATGGACATCACTTTTTATGTATTTGCCTAGATATTTATTTTTTTAATTTTTTTGCATGAGTTTGAGGTAGGCTGTATTCTACCCTTCTCAAAAGTTGTTTTTGCTGATGGGTTGGTGTAACCCGATCCATGTCCATGTCCTAGAAGAGTGTGTGTGTGTGTGTGTGTGTGTGTGTGTGTGTGTGTGTGTGTGTGGAGTGTGTGTGTGGTGTGTGTGTGTGTGTGTGTGTGTGTGTGTGTGTGGAGTGTGTGTGTGTGTGTGTGGAGTGTGTGTGTGGTGTGTGTGTGTGTGTGTGTGTGGAGTGTGTGTGTGTGTGTGTGTGTGTGTGGAGTGTGTGTGTGTGTGTGTGTGTGGAGTGTGTGTGGGGTGTGTGTGTGTGTGTGTGTGTGTGTGTGTGTGTGGTTGGTGCTGTATGAAGCTGAAAGTTCATGGGGTCGACAAGGAATTGGGGGCGGCAGGCGAACAGTCCCAACCTGGCTCCTGCTCCAAGCAGGCTGTGAGGTGGGAGGTGCAAGGAGAGGCTTCCTCCTAAGACAGTTTTGTGAGTCTTCAAAGTTTCCCCGAATGTATTTGTTTGCCATCTTCAGCGTGCCAAGCTGGGGCAGGAATTATCCAGGCTGCTGCTGTCTGAAGAGAGTCCCCAGTCCCCGGGTGGAGAGACTGGGGAGACTTCTGAGGGTGGGCTGTGAGCACGTGACCCCTGCAGCATGCCACCTTTGCACGTCTGTGCAGGCTGCAGTTGCATGCCGCCAGCAGAGGAGCTGGGGTCAGGAGAGTCACCGCCACCAGTCTCCATGAACTGGGGTGGAAATTGTGGCAAGTCCAACTGTCCCAGCTCTGGACACACTCGTGGTTATGAAATCAACCAGGCTCAAAGTTCTGATAGAACTGCAGAGAGAATCTTGAGCGCTGAGCGGGTGAGTGGGGTAGGTGCGTGTCTGAAAGGGGGGGGGGGGGGCGCTGGCTACATGTGGTGGGTTCAGGACAGGGCTGGCCACTTGTGGGTGCATGGGGGAAAACTATTTCTGGGCAAGGACTTTATATATAGCGCTGGGGAGTGCGTCTGCAGTATGGGCTGCAGGGCTCCGTGGTCTGGCTCTGGTGTGTGTGTGCTGAAGGAGTGTGCCCCGTGTGGGTGCTGTGTGTTTGGGCACGTGTGTGGGAGCGCCCTGGAAGGTGTGTTGGCCTCCTGAGCCAGGGTGTGGAAAAGGAGAAAGAAACCATAGACTGGAAATGGTGGTTTCTGGAGCTCTCAGGAAAGGCAGCTGAGTGGGAGAGCATTTGAGCGTAGACGAGATATGTGCACATGTCGTTCACAGAACTTGAGAGATGTGGGCAGATTTGCTGTGGATCTGTGTGCTTCTCAGGGTGCTGCTGTTTGTGTCCAGGGGATAAGCGGTCTCAGAAGTGTTTACCCTTCAACTCCGCGGGCTGTGTCTGAGACAGTGTTTATAACCTCTTATAGAAATCTGATGTATAATAAATAGTAACTGTTGCTCCATGCTCCTTCCTACATGGACCACTCAAGGTGTCCCTTTATTCTTGAGATGACAGCTACTGAAATATTTCCACAGATTAAAATGTTACATAGAAATGAAATAACATAGCAGAAAATAGAGTATTGGATATATATGTGCATGTGTGTATGCTATGTGTGTGTGTGTGTGTGTATATATATATATACTGTATGCACATACTTATACATGTATATGTATATGTATGTATGTATATGCTGTAGTTGGAAATTACCTTTTCTTTTGAGAAAAGAAAAGCTCTGTGTTCTGGGATTAGATGCTAAGAGCTCTCCAGTCTCTGTTTGTGTCCAGGGAATGAGTGGACTATCTATTATATCTATTCCCTCCAGATAGACCTCTGGATGGACTAGGAGGGTGCATGTCAGCAAAGAGACCCCCGGCAAATATTATTTGTTGCTTGAAAAGCCCGATCTAGCCTTCGTGAGCTTCTTTCACCCTTATAAACTTCTGGCTTCACGTTAGTCTAGAGGAAATTGGTAAATCAACACTCAATGACACTTCTATTTCTTTTGGGAGCAAATAGATCACAGTGAAATTGCAGTTTGGGTCTCCTGAACACCACGGAAAGCTGATGCCTAATGAGCAAAGGTGTGAAATGAAAGTCTGTAAATGCAGTGGCAAAGTGACGACATTACCACATATTTTCTCAAAGTGAGCCCAACTTTCCCCGGTAAATATTTGCTTCAGTCAGGGTTTGCGGCTGTGCTTTTGATTATTAGTTTTTAAACAGTCGACTACACCCCATAAACCACTTTCAAATGGACACAACAGGCCTTGACTATGCTATCGACTGGCGCCTGTGCTAACAGATGTTTACGGTGCTTGGTAACCTATGGGACTGTCATGTGGAGTGTCTTGTTAGCTCAGGACATAATGTTTATAGCACCATGTAATAAATGAAGCTACAGTTGCAGCCTGCTTCTGCCAAGTGCATGAAACACCCCCTTGTGGAAACAAATCTTGAAGTTGGTCCAACTTGGCCAGCCTTTTTGGCTATCTGCTGGTGAGCATTGTTAATGTACAGATAAATCTGAGAGATACAGGAGGAATGTGGGGCAGCAGATTGTTTAGCTTAGAAAAAGGCATGGGCTCTGTTTGTAAAAATCTACTAACCTGAGGATTAGGCGTCTTTGCTCTTTCTACTAGCAGATGCCTTGATTTTGGAGGCATTTGCTTTACACTCAGTGTGAGCCAAAAGACCAAGAAGTAATACACAGTTGCTCTTGAAGACTGAATTTTTAAATGTTAATCATGGAAATGCATCTGCTTCTTGGTGTGGGGCTACACAAACCTACACTTTTTTCTTTACAAAAGAAGACTGGGTGTAGCACAGAAAGACCACCTAGAATGTATAAGGAAGGCCCTAGGTTCAATCCCCAGCATGAGGGGAGACTGACCCTAACATAGCAATGATCTGAGTAACACGAGCACGTAAATCTTGAGTTGGCAAGAACTGGAGTTTGATAAGACTGAAGTCAACCCCTCAGCGAGTTGTATAAGCAGGGAGGAATGTCCTGTTTAGAAAGTGAGGTGTTTTTTTTTTCCCCCAATCTGGAACAGCTACATATAAGAAGTGATATAACTGCTTAGTTTGATGACTACTTAAAAGGTAACTTTATGCACTGTGTGAATCTCCACTTTAATATCTAGTCTAGTCAATAACTAGTCTATCCTGGAAATAAGAAACTGAAACCTTACTTTCTCACTGGCCAGTTTATTCTAGACCTTTCTCTGGAGAAAATTCAGCCTTGTACTAAATCAACTTACTAAAAAAAGCAACCTACTTACTTATTCTTCAACTGAATCTAAACTTTCTTGCTATCTTATATAAATCTTTCTGTATTTAAGCCCCATGTTTTTTGTTCCTAAATTCTTCTTCCCTGTTCTAGGAGTCTTTCTTACTCACCACTGCACCTCACCTTTCTCTGCCATGAACAATATGCCTCAAGTTCCCTGTTCTTTCTGCCCCTAACTAATACATATTGCCTAAAACACAGATTAGGAATTCTTGGTTCTATGCATTCTTTATTTATAAAGACAGCTTAATATTGATGGTGTTTTTTAGCCATCTCATTACACCTTTGACTAATTTCAAACCTATAAGGAAAATAAGATTTTTGGGGGGAATTACTGTGTATCTACAGTTGATGTAATAGCTTCATGTGTTTTTTTTTTCCCCAAGCCTGAACTTGCTATAAATCCATACAAAGTGTAATAGTGGAAATATAATTTTGTATGCTATGTAGATAGCTCCTCAACTTTTTCCTCTCCATCAAAGAATGCCTACCAAGAAAATCACAGGACTAGAATTTTCTGAAGATAAGCAAGTTGCAGCTACGTGTTGCAGACAGGTTCTGACTACAATGTATTTCTTTCAGGGACCTTATATTATTGTGTCTGCTTTCATGAGCATGAGTCACTAGTGGCAATCAAACATTTTATTGAAGGCTTGTTCAACCCAAGTCCCAGAGAGTGTGCCATCTGGCCTCAAATGAGGTGAAAGTACATCAGACAGAAATGCTCCCTTTGGCAACTGGGGTTTGAGATGCAAGTAGAGGACATGACTAAATCAACAAGCTGCTTTTTACTCGGGGAGGTAAATGGCTTGCTAATGTCGCAAGCAACTCTAAGTGCTCAGTTCCCATTAGAAGGTATAGTCCAGCACCTGTATGAAATTAGGTCCCCATATCCTGCAGTCTCTCTAGCTGGGAAATAGAATCATGTTCTGCTACTCATGATTTATAAGGTCTAAGCTACCACAATGAGAGATGGGAAAACTGGCTTACATGTGGAAAGGGTGTGGTTAAAAAAGCAAACCCTTGTGTATATGTACCACACTAGACTGACAACTGTGGAAACTGAATAGACAGGCCTAGGCCCTCTGCATACAGGAGACAGTGTGTAGATGGGTCTGTCTGAAGAACCTCTGGCAGTGGGATGAAGATCTATCCCTGGTGCATGAGCTGACTTTCTGGATCCCATTACCTATGGTGGGACACCTTGCTCACCCTCGATGCATTGGGGAGGGGCTTGGTCCTGCCTCAACTGAATGTACCAAGATTTGCTGACTGCCCATGGGAGGCCTTACCCTTTTGGAGGAGGGGATGAGGGGTGGGTCAGAGGGGAGACTAGGAAGGGGGACAGGAAGAGGGATGAGAGGAGGTGCTGTGGATATCGCTCTGTGTAAATAAAGTTCTGATTGGCCAGTGGCCAGGCAGGAAGTATAGGTGGGACAAGAGAGTAGAGAATGCTGGGAAGTAGAAGACTGGAGGGAGACACTGCCAGCCGCCGCCATGAGAAGCAACATGTAAAGACACTGGTAAGCCACAAGCCATGTGGCAAAGTATAGACTAACAGAAATGGGTTAATTTAAGATAGAAGAAGTAGATAACAAGAAGCCTGCCACAGCCATACAGTTTGTAAACAATGTAAGTTTCTGTGTGCTTTCTTGGTTGGGTCTGAGCGACTGTGGGACTGGCAGGTAAGAGAGATTTGTCCTGACTGGGCCAGGCAGAAAAACTCTAACTACAAATGGCGCCCAACGTGGGGCTTGAACCCACGACCCTGAGATTAAGAGTCTCATGCTCAACCGATTTTGGAAGCTTCTTGCATGCACTTCTTGTTTTTATTTTTATTAGGTAGTATTATTTCCTTCTTGGGTCTCTGAGGGAGTTGAAGATCAGTTAGTTATAGTTATAATTATTTTTGTTAAGGATTTCAGAAAAACTCACTAAGCTATAAGTGTATAAATTTGAAAGACGTTATAAGACAGTTCTGTTAGCTATATAAGTTAGGATAAAAAGTGAATCAGGTACATTCTGGACTTACCAAAATAGGATAGATAATGGAATTATTTTCTCTGAATTTGTCAAATACAAATGGACTAGACATTGTTTAGGTATTTATTGTTTGTATATATGGTATATATAGTTATTGTATTTTTGTATATAGTTTTTTTATATTAGTTATAACTTTTTCCTTTTTTTCTTTTTATTAAAATAGAAAAGGGGAAATATAGTGATATTTTATTTGTATTGAAATGTGGTTTTATTTGTATGTCAATAAAGTTGCCTTGAGGTCAGAGCAAGCCAGAGCAGAAGCTGAGCAGTAGTGGGGCACGCCCTTAATCCCAGCACTTGGGAGGCAGAGCTAGGCGGATCTCTGTGTGTTCAAGGACAAAGCCAGCATGGCAGACACACGCCTTTAATCTCAATACCAACCACAGGAGGTCTGTACAAACAGGCAGTGACAAGGAGGTCATGTGGCTGGGTTTACAACCAATGAGAGAGGAGAACAGAAAGTTTTTAAATAGACAGGATGCAGAGAAGTAGGTCTCTTGCAGAGAGGAAGAATCGCAGAAGCAGTGAAGGGTAAGGTTTTCCGCTCTTGCTCTGACCTCGTGGTTTTTAACTCTGCAATCGGTTCTGTGTTTCTTATTTAACAAGCCAGTTACATCTACAAGGAGGATCTGTGGTTGGCATGTAAAATGAAAAAAAAAATTTAAGAAAAAAAAAAAAAGCAAGCCCTTTAGGGCACATTGACTGGGACTTTACCACTTATATGCTGATTATTTCCTCTGGAACTTATTTTTCTCTTCCAAGAAAATAATAATGACTACCTTGTATTTCCACATCTATGAGGTCTGTACCATCTATGTCTTGTGAATACCTACCTGCTGTGATTGGTTTGATGTCTGGGGCTTCGTAACAACTTTTGAATTCTCCTTCTACCTGCTCAGGATTGTCCACAAGCGTGTTTATGGGGGTTGTTTGTGGTGCATGACAATGATATCATTTCTCTAGATTAATATGATCCTGATACCAGTGAATTATAATTATCAGGTTATAAATGTGTTGAAACATAAGCCAGCCTATATATGTATGGTTGGGCCTAAGTCAAAAGGGCATCCTAGCAAGAAGATCATGTGTGAGGAACCCAGCAAAGGTGCTAGGAAATTTCCTAGGGAAAACAGCAACAACAACAACTCATTCTACATTGGAACATACAAAGATTTTGCAAACTGAATGTGTATCTTTATGAACCTTCCAGCAGGGAACAACTTACAGTGCTGTACATACATACTTCACTAGTTTAGAAAATAAAACATTTTAAATAGCTTCGCATTCAAAAATCTTAAGAGACATTGTTCTTAATTCCTCTAGTGTATAGGACACTTAAGATTTTCCATTGGTCCAAAGAAAAATTCTTACTATTTTGCTTAAAAAATGTGCTTATTGCCGAGCAGTGGTGACGCACGCCTTTAATCCCAGCACTCAGGAGGCAGAGGCAGGTGGATCTCTGTGAGTTCAAGGCCAGCCTGGTCGACAAAGAGAGTTCCAGGAAAGGCACAAAGCTACACAGAGAAACCCTGTGTCGAAAAACAAAAAACAAACAAATAAACAATAAATAAATAAGTGCTTCTTAAAAATCATGTCCACTTTTTCCCGATAGTGTTGCCATTGCAAGGGAAAGCAGAATGCAACCATTGCAGAGCAGAGGCATGATCAGATGCCTCCCTTACCTCCAGCTGGTGTGATACCTGATGCTGTCAGCCCATCTGCACTTGGATAATGGCTAATGAGAAACTCAAACTTCAGTTTTGCTTTCTGTTTGTCAGAAAGTTGACTTTGTTCTTGGGTAACATGATGACTCAGGATCCCAACTCATCCCGTCAGTTCCCATGTGGGACTCCTTCATATTAGGTGCTTTTTAGCCTAGAAAACTTCAATTTGGCAAAACGAAGTGAAGAACATGCCTGGTAAAGGAAATATGAATGATACATTGTGAAAAGTTCCTGGAAAATAAAGACTGTTCAATATCTTCTTCCCAAAGGGACAGAGAAAAATACCAGAATCCCTGAGCAAGGCAATAATAGGTGATGAAAATATGCCATGCTTAGACTGTTCAAATAAATAAGATTAAAACAAGAAGCCAGTGAATGAAGAGGAATGACCTATTAGCAGTGTAGTATCATCTTTCTTATAGATGTTGCCCAGGTGATATCTTCGTTTTTCATACATACTCACTAAATAGTCTGTTGAAGGCTTAGTAGTAGGAAAACATATTGGGCAATCAAAGGGTTAACAAGAGACAAGGAGAGACTGGGGCCAAAGAGATGCAGATAATAATGACCACTGGATCTAGGTATATAGTGCAATTTTGTTTGAGTTCCTTAGTTCAATAATGGCACTTGATGGCAAGTGTCCCAGAATGAATCCTGTCCACAGCTTTGAAACATCCACAAGTTCAAGCCATATGGAGACATGATATGATTTCTTCTTCATTTAAAAAAAATATTTTATGTAGATGGGTGTCTTGCCTGCCTGTAAGTCTGTACATCACATGGGTGACTGACACCCACAGAGGGAATCACCTCTGAGTTGGAGTTACATTCACTTGTGGCCTTCACATGGTTGTTGGGTCCTCGGAAGAATGCAAGCACTCTTCATTGCTGTGACATCTCTCTAGCCCCCACTTAGGCACAGTTAGGCTGGGTCTTCATAGACTCCCATCACAGCCATGAAGTTTTAAGTTTGGTTGCACAAAATTGAGCATCTCTATGAGAATTATATCATCTAAAAAGTTATTTTAAAAATACTTTGGGAAAGATGTTGAATAAGTAAGTCCCTGTCCCAGGATACAAGTTTGGCCAAGCCAGTGGTTTTTTGTTTTGTTTTGTTTTTTGTTTTTGTTTTTGTTTTTGGTATCCCTGTGAAAAATCAAAGATAGAGCATGTATCTACTGAGTCATTAATGTGTCCTTACAAATGTGATACACACCAGGAATATAAAAATAGTATAATGCATTATACTATTGAATTAGGACCCAACATTCAAGATAGGAATGCAAGATTACTAATGTATATGATGAGATTATGAACAACTAATAGCTGAGTTCAATTAAAAGTACTAGTATAGAACTATAAACTATGTAGTTTTTTTAAAGAAGGGGTGTTTATTTGGGCCAAAGGATTTGAAGGGAGGCCCCCAAAAGCAAAGAAGCTCTTGAAGCAGGTATTACAATGTAGTAATTTCTTTTCTCATATACAAAGGATTTAAGATGTTTTATGGCAGGAAGTTGGGAACTGAGGACCAGGAAGTATGCCCAAAGCTCCCTAGGGTTATTGGTAATAGGTGATCAGGAAGGACTTACCTGTGGATTTTTGATGTAATAGAAGCTCTTCCCGTACCTACAGATGCTGTGTATATGAGGTCATCACTTGGGTTGGGCACTGGGGAGGCCACATTGAGACCAGAGCTTGTTGGAAGAGTGGGTAGCTGCTTCATGGTATTTCTGCATACTTCTGTTTCTCAAATGTTATATAAACTCAATTTCAACATTTCTTCTTTAGTACTATTCTAAGAGGCCTATTAATCATGCTAATAGTAAGATTTCTCTTTAAGAACACTCTATTAAGCACGCCTTACAAAGGAAGAGTTATTCTGAGGAGCCCAACTACCCTTCCATTTCCCTGTCCCATGCTGATCTTAATGCCAGGTTTAACATAGCCTTGGGGCTTTCTAGACCTTAAGGTCATGAGCCAATCACTCTAAGCTCTCTGCCTCTATGCCAGCTAATTGTAGAGAGCATTTGTAAATATATTTATAATAAGAATTTAAAAGAGTTATATGTTTTTAATTCAGGGCTGCTGAATTTTTGTGAGACCAGGAACAATTCTATACATACATCTCCTAAATACCAGGAGACCTCTATAAAATCTTATAAGTAAAGCATGCTCACATTATTTAAAGATGAAAATAGGAGTCCCTACAATGAGAGAGTGACAGATTTATAACCCAATTCTGTCTTTATGCTAGACTCTTTCTGTTATATTTTGTTAACTCCTATTAACATAAAATATGAAAACAGAATCTCTTTTTCTTAGTGTGCTTTCTATTGTTAATAACATAATATTACTTGCTAGGCCAATAATGTAGAAAATAGGTTTATTTTAGCTATCAGCTCTGAATGTCTATGGGTGACAAGCCACATATGAAGATTGTCATACAGCTAACCATTTGTAGGCAGTTCAAGGTGTTACATAGCAAGAGGCAGGGAGCATGAATATGTGTCTTGCCTGGTCTTTTCCTCTCCTCTTGCAAAGCCATGACTATTTGGTCATAGGAGTTCCACCCTGATGATCTTATCTACTTCTAATCACTTCCCAAAGGCCTCATCTGTAAACATCATACTTGGATCAACTTTCTACATTTTCAGTACCTCACGGGGATTAAATTTCAACACATAAACCCTTAGGGGATACATTCTGGCTACAACAAACATGTTTATCTATGCCATTTATACGGGAGAGTGACAGTTAGTTGGGTTGACTATCCAAGTGGATAGAATGTGAACTGAGACACCTGATATTACTTGACCAACAGTTCTTTCCATTGGGAACACACGCAGATTTGCCATAAATTTCAGTTTGGCAGGTGCCAGTGAAGTGTCAGCTATTGTGAAATCCTAAAGATAGTTTGGTATTCTACACAAGGCATGAAGTAGACTTTGAAATCAAAGAGGTCTGGCTTCTTCACCTCAATTTAGATCCAGCTCTGCCTATTATTTTTATTCATTTTCTTTATGAATCTGAGAAGGTTAAAAATCCCTCAGATTTCTCTGCAAAAATGGTGGCCATGATCCTTACTTCACAAGGCTTCTATAATTTAAATGAGCAGAAGAAATGCCTGGCAAATATTGAACTCACCAGAGGGAGATGACTTCCAGCAAGACCCTGTTGAGACGATTGAAGATTGAAGACTTCAAATCTTCACTGCAAAATGCCCACTTGAAACTAATTAATGTGTGTTTTTTTAAAATTCTTCCTTCTTTTCCAAGACAACTAAATTAGGGCTTTAATGAGTTCCTGAAGTGCTCATTTGTTCTGAACGTTTAAAATCTCTCTCCTTTAAAAAGCACTGCTCATTAAAGATTAGCTTCTTATAACATCCCAGTCACTGCCTAAGCTGTTGCTATATTGCAAAAATACAGGGTCATTTACCCACATCGTTTTTGGTGACTTGTGAAGGTTGAACTTTACAAACAATACTAAAAGTTATTCTTGATGCATGTCTATCTGCCAATGATGGAAGATCCTTGGCAGATCTTTCATCATTGGGAGAAGTCTATCTGCCAATAATGAAAGATCCTCCCTAAGCAAGGGGTGCTTTGCAAAGTTAAGGGATGATTGAAAGTTAGTTATGGTAAGGACATTCCTTGGTAAAAAATGCTTATGGTGATACAGTGTGAGGGACAAGACCTGGGGAGTCCACACACAGAAACAACAATTTTAATTTTTGACGCTGAAGAAATATTCCTACATGAACAAGTAGGTACACAATTTCCCATTATAAGGTCAATTTCAAATTATTTATCAAAGAGTAATTGTCTAAAACACTGAATCCATAACACTCCTACAATTGGAAAAGGAACACCTAATATAACACACATATATTAATTAGCAAGTAAACATGAAGAAATAGACATTTCCAAGGAGAAAAATAAACCCTGTATATAGTAAAGGAATACTGAAATGAATTTGCTAAAAACAGGTCTGTTCTTTCCACTGTGCATGACTGATTTGCATTTGTATGGATAAAAAATCATTTTCAGACTCATTTTTTTAAACATTAGATTCTAACTCCTCACAATTGTGAAATAGTCTAGTCAAAGATATAGACTCTAGCCCTCTATAAGACCGCCTATTTTCCAGATGCATACTTAAAGAGCTTTTGGCGATGAGAAATTTTAAGTTCAAAGTAAAGAGAATAGTATTTTGAGTCCCAGGAAGTGATTTGTCGACTTGAGCGATCATTAATATTGTATCCTGTCTTTTCATAAGCTATGAATACTTTTGTATTCACTACCAACCCAAAATCCCACTATTTTAAATACATATTTGTCAATACTTTGTGGGTAGAAAGACTATGTACTTTTCAAACCAACCTTGGCTTACTAAAACACAAGTTATGAAGGAGGAAGGATTTTAGCAAAGTAACGAGGTGTGGCTAGCTCTTCCCAAGGATAGTTCTCTTCTCATTCAAACCAACTGTCTCCTCCTTGGGAAAATGCTTCCCAGAACCTCACTGGAGTAACGTCTCCTTACTAGGTCAATGCTTAATTTGATCCTGTTTTATTTTCTTGGCTCTATTCATCATTGGTATTACCTTGCTCATTAATCTGTGGCAAATTTAAACAGCACATTTAATATATACTAGCAGACAAGTTTCAGTCACCACCTAGTTTCCCATGCTTTATTCCTGCTAACTGTGAGATGCTTACCTCTGACCAATGAGAAAAATGAAAGTCAGTTAAGTTTCTTGCCCAGTGACTCACAGTAAGTAACAGCTAAAGCATAAACATCTTTGTTTTATTCTACTCTTGATAATATATTTAGTTATTTCCACTCTTCTCCATATGCTCAACCACTAGCCTTGGTGACTTTGTTCTAGAGATACAGTGTTTTAAAATTATCTGCTATCAAACTGCAACAGGAAACTGAATTAAGAATCAGCCTCGGGTTGGGGATTTAGCTCAGTGGTAGAGCGCTTGTCTAGCAAGCGCAAGGCCCTGGGTTCGATCCTCAGCTCAAAAAAAAAAAAAAAAAAAAAAAAAAAGAATTAGCCTCGAATTTACAAATTATTTTTAAGTTTATGCTTGTAAAACTTGTTACTTTTTAATATGTTGACGGGCACATAAATTGGCAACAATGCTCCTTAGAAATTCAACCATACTCCATTCACTGGAAGTAGTGTTTTTACAGAGCAGTACCAGACATGAAAGCAAATGTCTCCAGGGCAGGATATTGATGTTGCATTATAATTTAAAGAATTTTGTTATTCTATAGTTTTTAATTTTTCTATAGTTATTGGCTATTTCCTTTTTGAGAATATTCAAGGAAATCTTTGAGTGATCTTTATATTTGCAGTGCTCCAGCTAAAAATTACTCTCTGTTGGGTTGGAACTTGGAGCATGAAGTTCAAAAATATGAGTTTTTGTAAATTGCTTGAGCTTTGACTCTGGGAAGATAAACAACACGCATATCAAGGCTAACCAACACCAAAATTCTTCTAACCTCTAATTCCAAACTGAGACAAGAATGAGTTTTAAGGGTTTTTTGTTGTTGTTGTTTATTTTTATCTTGATTACAAGTTGCTGGAAGTCTAGAGTTAGTATCTAATAACATAAAATCTAAGCAAAATACAAATTATTGGCTCAGAAAGATATCTAATTTCTAAAATACACACAGAAAATCATGTAAAATGGACTTTTTTTTCCATCTGAATGGGTAAAAGAAGAGATTGATTAAGAGGCAATCCTTTATGCGTTTCAATATATAAAATGTTAAATGTTTTTAAAGGAGAAAAGCCATTGTCTTTCAGAACACATATATGAGATTATTATTTTTACTTACATGGCTACATTAAATTGGCATTGTTTTCAACCATGACCTTTGATCCTTTGTATATATAATTATGAGCACAATCTACAAATGTAGATTTGCAAACTGCAAACTCTACCCCATTAGGCCTCCTTAGGGACCATATAATGTACAGAGAACAGATCCAGCCTGACTGCCCTGTATGCCTCTAGCCAACAAAAGACTGTGCATTGATCCTTTCTATACACAACACTTAGAACATTTAAGTTCAGAGACAAACTTTCTCCTTAAAAAAAAGAGAGGCCTGGGAGATGGCTAATAGTACAAAGGCTTTATGCACACAAGATTGACAGCCAAGAACATACATAAAAAGCTGGATGTGGCAGCTGGAGAGATGGTTCAGCAGTTAACAACACTAGCTGCTTTTCCAGAGGACCCAGGTTCAATTTCCCAGCATCACATGGCAGCTCACAACTGTCTGGAACTCCAGTTCCTGGCAATCTGAGCCCTGTTCTATCCTCTTTTGGGCCCATGCATTACACAGACATGCAGACACAATACCTATACACATAATGTAAAATAATAAAAAAAAACTTATTTTTTAGAAGTGAATGTGCTTACATACATCTGTAATCCTATCACTCCTGCAGTGAGATTGGGAACAGACAGGAGAACCACTCCAAAGCTCACAAACCAGTTAGCCTGGAGTATGCAATGTATCAAGAGCTGGAAATGAGAGACCCTACCTCAAACAATGTAGAAATAAAGAATGGATTCCCAAAAGCTGTTCTTTGTCTGACACATACATGTTATGATATGCACACCAACACTCCACACTCACATTCTCCCCACCCTCACACACACAAAAAATAAAAAAATAAAAAAGTATAAAATTTTAAGTTTAAGCCCTGAGTGTATTTCATTTTTGAGTAAGATACTCTCTTTCATCATGTGTCTAGGAAGTACTCCAATTTCTAGAGGGAAAAAATGTTTACATTAGCCTTTCTATGTCTGAGTTTCAGGTTTACTTTTGAAAATGCTACCTTGTAAGCAGTTACAAGGCAAAGGACTATGTCCTCTTGATTTAGCATACATCTAAGTCATTAGCTTAAACAATCACTGCTATGTAGTCAGCATTAAAGTGGTGCTTCTTGTGGATTCAAAGCTCACTTTTCATATGAAATTGCTTAATCACAACCAATACCCCATGGTCTGAATGGTTAAACAATCGAGAAAACTATGACAGTGAGAAACTAATTTGATAAAGTATCCACAAGTAGCATGCAATATAGTCAAGATTCAAATGCAAATAAATCTTCCTAATTCCAAATGCATCTAACCCTCATTTTTCTAACAACTACCATGTATGTTGTATCCTTTACTATTCCTGCTTTCAAGACGTGGTTTAATTTGGGTCTGGGCTGAACTTATATGGCATATTGTCAATGACTGGAGTAAAAGTAGAAGGGGACGTGTACAACTTTGGAGATTGAGTCATTCCCTGGGCATTAGGACTTCTGATTTTGTTGATCTAGCTCCTAAACATTTTGGTAAACTACTTTGGAGAAACCAGATGCCCTTTTCTTTACTGTCTGTCCTCTAGAGACATTCAGATGAAAAGGAACCAAGAGTCTCCAGCAGCCAACATGGAATCAGGAGCCAAAGCTCTCTGCTTAGTAGACCTCTTCCTAGAAACTACCATGAGAATAAGGGCATTTGTTACTTTTGCTTTGTTATCATAAAACATCATGACCTAGGCCACTTATTGAAGGAACTGATTCTTTGGTGCTTACTGGTCAAGGGGTTAAGAGTCCATCACCAGCACAATGGCAGCAGGCAGGCAGGTGTAACACTGGAACAACAGAGAGCTCACATCTCTAGGGCAAGCAGAAGGCAGGGAGAGCTAATAGAAATGGAGCAAGTCTTTTGAAACATCAAAGCCACTTCCAATGACATACTTCCTCCAGCAAGGTCATACTTCATACTCCTTCCCAAACAGTTCCACTAACCAGGAGCCAAGTATTCGAGCACAGGAGCCTATGGGGGCCGTTCTCATTCAAACCACCACAGTGAGCATGGAGGTGAAGTCCTTTCCCAACTCACAACAGTTTGACTGTAACCTCGGGGAAGACCATAAACAAACATCATCCACTTAAGCTGCCTCTAGGACCCTGTTCCCGGTCTCTACATTAACAAATGCCAGTTGTCTTAAACTGCTGAGTCTTCTGTTAAGATTTAATGGGCCAATACATAATTCGCACAGCCTAATGTTACCTTAGTCATTTTTCTTAAAAGAAATTGTATTAACTTCAATAAACTTAATATTTTAACGCTTGATAAAGCAAGGTGAGACTTTTAAGGAGAAAACACTACCACATTGAAGTAGTAAATGGTAAGGCCAATGAACACAATGGTGCAATGGTTGTGAACTTCTTTGGGATTTTGTAAGTCAAAGGATAATCACTTAAAAAGAATCTATGATTTCAGGTCCTTTAGCTGGATAAGTAGATAAAGGTACTTAGTGAATCCTGACAAACTAAATTCAAATCCTGTGTCTCACAAGGTAGAAGAAGAGAGCTAACTCCTGCAAGTTGTCCTCTGGCTTCTACACACATACACATACACACACACACACACACACACACAGAGAGAGAGAGAGAGAGAGAGAGAGAGAGAGAGAGAGAGAGAGAGAGAGAAAGTAAATACATGTTTCTGAAATGAATGATTTTGAAAGAAAGGATAACCGTATTTCTGAGAATAGCATGTTGAACTTTAAAAAATATTCTTTATGGGGAAACTTGGGAACTATTTTGTTTGGATGCTCATCATTCAGGATTAAATTGTCAGGAACAAGAGTGTACTTTACATGATTTAAGGGGGATATAAAGCATAGTTGAATTTTAACCTCTTCCCTGGTTATTTTCCTCAGCTTCTCAATAGGGTCCTGGAAGCTCATAAATCAAGGCATTTCTTGGTTTTCTTTACTTTATAAATTGCACTGATTCTGCTTTGTGGTCACTTGCTGTTTAATGAATGACTCGGGTTTGATTCATATCTTTAGATTTTGAGTCCAAGAATTGTTATGAGTCTCAGAAATGCAGTGTTCTAAGTTCATCTAAAGATGGACTCTGAAAAGAATAGAAGAAGTTATATGTATTAATTGGTTTGTATGCATGTATATGTACAGAATTTGAAACATTTTAACTTCTTTTTTTGTAATTTTTATTTTATAATCTAATTTAATTTTACATATCAGCCATGGATTCCCCTGTCCTCCCTCCTCCCGGCCCCCCCTCTGCCCTCCCCCAGACCATAATAAATGAAGACCCCATGGGAATAGGAAGAAGCAAAGTGCTAGAGAGGTCCCAAGAAATCCACAAAGATACCTCCACAATAGACTACTGGCAATGGTTGAGAGAAAACCCAAACTGACCTACTCTGGTGATCCGGATGGCCAAACCACCTAACTGTAGTGCTAAAACTCTCATCCAATGACTGAGGGTAGCAGATGCAGAGATACACGGCCAGGCCCCAGGTGGAGCTCCAGGAATCTAGTCGGCGAGAAAGAGGAGGGATTGTATGAGCGAGAGTTATTGAGACCATGATTGGAAAAAGCACAGGGACAAATAACCACACTAGTAGAAACACATGAACTATGAACCAATAGCTGAGGAGTCCCCAACTGGATCAGGCCCTCTGGATAAGTGAGACAATTGAATAGCTTGAACTGTTTGGGAGGTCCCCAGGCAGTGGGACCGGGACCTGTCTTTAGTGCATGAGCTGGCTGTTTGGAACCTAAGGCTTATGTGGGGACACTTTGCTCAGCCTGGGAGGAGGGGAATGGACCTGCCTGTACTGAATCCACCAGGTTGAGCTGAATCCCCAGGGGAGTCCTTACATTTTAACTTCTCATACAGATGTCTATTGACTTGTCTCTTAAAAAATACATGCAAGTGACATTTTCTTATATAGTGACAAAGTGATTGAGGGAGCCAAGGAATTCATCCATGAGATAGTATTCAGAATGACTGCAAAATAGGAATGCTGGTTTCTCTATGTCTCAGGATTTGAGATGATAGATCAACCCCCAACCCACCCCAGTTATTGCCTTTCATGCTATTTTTTTCCTTGCAGCTTATGTCTTGAATACTCAAAAGCACTTTCTATACTGAACCAACCTTCATGAAAGGATATCTGACCTTAATACATGGGGTACACTACAGGAGCTGGAAAAGATAAACACTGATATTCTGAGTGCAAATATTATCTATTGCCAATTATTATCTCATTTGTTTATTAACTCACAAACACATCCATTAATTCAGCAAATATTTATCAAACATTTACATTTTTCAGCACAGCAGACTGATTACATGCTGGAATACTATGACAAGCAGCCTATGCCCTAAAATATTTCATAAGCTAGAATACAGAAGGATATTAACTAAGAATAATTAAAAGCTTTTATAAGGGATATGGAAAAAAAACCTGATCCAGGTTGAGATTTACTGTCCAGGAAAAGCCTACAAAAGGAGGGGTGTTTGAGATGTAAAGGATCATAAATCTGAAGGATGGCATCTTGGGACAGAATGGAGTAGAATTCAAGAAGATGCCCATACTTTTTAGATTTGAAAATGGTCCAGGTCTATTAGAAACTCCTTTCAAAGATGAAAACAGAACAGTCAAGCAAGTCAAAACTAGTGTGATCTCACTTAGAGCATCCCTGAAGGAATATCCAGAGTGATGTTTGATCACATGGCAGTTCATTGTGGTCCAGCCAAGTAGACATACAAATTAACACTAAGGAAAGATTCTGCATGACCTTCTCTGGATTAAACAGCAACTAAAATATTCTAACTCATCACACTTGATGAGTTGATGCATGTCAGCTATTATATGATGTACAAAAACTTGTACTACAAACTTCTTTTCTTTTGATGGTTAACATACACATACACACATACAGGCACCTATTTATGAGTATGTATGTGTACATATATACATATGCTGCCTTACGACAGTTGAATAGTTCTATGCATATAGAGGACCCAAATCTATTCGGTGCCAATGACAAGAGATTTCATAATGGTGCACTTTGTATAGCAAAAACTCCCCAGCAGGTAAGAGAATTCCAAGTGACTGTAGCTTGAGCATCAACCAAAAGGCTGACTGCTCTTTTCAGCTCACTTGTCTGTGCTGTAGAAGAAGCTTTTATCGCCTTTTAGATTCCTTTTGTCACCACCAATTAATTTCAAATACTTGTTATTTTGGCCAGTACCTTGAAAATCATCTTTTTGTAGACTAATTGATTTTTAGATTCTCGAGCCTGATATTCAAAACTCTATGGCATTAGCCTAACCCATCTATCTATCTTTGTTCTCAAAACAATCCATTTGTTTGTCCCCACTAAACCAACTTTTGTTCATGTTTTCCCTCCAAATAGTTTTTCATCATTTTCAAGTTATATTCTAGAAGACTGAAATGCAAATGTCAGCTACCTCAGAGTTGGCTCCAGTCCCGCCTGCCCCCTTTCTTCTTTGTCCACATATAAAAGTGCCTTCTAACCTTTCCCATAGCACATTTAGTAAGACTCTTACACTTTCTCTCACATTTTCTCATGTGTATCATTTCACCATATATGACGCGAATTCAGAATCTGTGCCTATAGCTCTCCTGGAGTGTCACCACAAAGAATAAGCCATCTGTAAGCACTAGTGAAGAAAACACAGTTTTAATGTCAAAGAGGCTCTAATGGGTAAAGTTCTTTTATGATTTATTGTATTTTGTCAAATAGCTATATATGTGTTTTGTTTGTTTGTTTTCTGCATGTCTATTGTAGTACTTAGTGATGTCCTAGACATTGGACACAGGAGATATTCAATAATTAGGGAATTGATGATTTATTGTATGTCAGATTCAAATTTTTGGATGCTTTCAGACTGAGGGAGATTTGGTCCAATGAAAGTTGAAGATACATGTTTCAAAAGGCAAATGCACATTTTTATGGAATCTGGTATCTCTTCAAGTCAGTAAGAGTCATATCCATTGATGGAGTTATGTCACCATCCAACTCTCAAATATCCGTGATGACACTATTGGAAAATATCTCCCACTGAGAGCATCTTTAACTGTTTTTAGGAATATGTTATTTAGCTAGGAAAAGGATGTGGTAGTCTAGTCATGATGGCTTTGTATCTTGTCATTGTTTTTGATGTTTTAATTTAAAACTTGTCATGGCTGGGCTTTTCTGTTTCTTCATTCTTTGCTGTGAATGACCATGAAAATTTTATGTATTCCTTTTTACTTAATGCAGAGCTGTAAACATTGAGGCTGTCTTCAGAAGTGTCTTCTGGTTGAGAAAAGCACATCAATTCAATCACCATATGTCACATGGCATATCAGAATAAGAAATGTCTGACAAGCTCAGTGTACTTTGACAAAGAAAGCAAATTTGTTGCTGTTTTTTTTTCTTTAATGTGTTTTTCATTCCTTATCTCTAGCTGATGGCCTTTTGTTCTTAAAAACTTCACAGTCTCTATTTCTCTAGGGAGATGAGAGAGATTCATAAATGTGAAGTGATTGCCAGATATTAAGTATCAAGACAGTTGAAAAATGAACATGCTCTCTATAGATAGAAGCCATAGTTACCATGGTAATTGGAACAGCCCAGAAAACCCATCTTTGTCCTCTTCTGTGCAAGAGGAGCAACAACAGTTATTTGAACTCTACATGTTCCACATTGAGGGACTGGTGTGAGTTCTGCACTAGGGATGTGGTGAAGATCAGACCTGGGCTCTAGTGTAGAAGCATACTCATAGTGTAACCCCATGGGAAGCCAAAGAGTAAAGGATGTAGTAAGGAGTCACCACATCCAAAGGAATGACAGACAGGTGGCATCCCCACAGAAAAGACATGTGAGCTGTGTGGTGGTATTGTGTTCCCCAAAATATTGTGCACCCTAATAAACTTATCTGGGGTCAGGGCACAAAATAGCCACTAGATACAGAGGTTAGAAAATGGTGACACTCACGCCTTTAATCCTAGCATTCCAGGGGCAGAAATCCATCTGGATCTCTGTGAGTTCATGGCCATACTGGAAACAGCCAAGCATGGTGACACACGCCTTTAATCCCAGGGAGTGATGGCAGAAAACAGAAAGATATATAAGGCACGAAGACCAGAAACTAGAAGCAATTTGGTTGGTTAAGCTTTTAGGCTTTGAGCAGCACAGTTTATCTGAGATCCATTTGGATGAAACAGAAGCTTCCAGTCTGAGGAATCAGGATCAGCTGAGGAACTGGTGAGGTGAGGAAGCTGTGGCTTATTCTGCTTCTCTGTATTCACCCCAATACCTGATTCCAGGTTTGTTTTATTAATAAGACCATTTAAGATTCATGCTGAAGAGCTGGGTCTTGAAAGTTACAGTTTGTTGCTGGGCAGTGGTGGCACACGCCTGTAATCCCAGCACTCGGGAAGCAGAGGCAGGTGGATCTCTGTGAGTTCGAGCCAGCCTGGTCTCCAAAGCCAGTTCCAGGAAAGGCGCAAAACTACACAGACAAACCCTGTCTCACAAAAACAAAAAACAAACAAAAAAGAAAGTAACTGTTTTTGTTGCTGTTTGACTGGTTTTTGTTTCTTGGGGCAGAATCTCGCTTATGTGAGTCTATGCGGGACATGAGCACCTGATCCTCATGACTCAATCTTGCCTGGGCTGGGATGATAGTTATGTATCAACACACCTGACTGATTCCAGAAAGCTCTGTAAGGGGTCATCAGTCATAGAAGAGGGGAATTAACAATTTTTAAAATTGTAGAGCTAGGAAAGAGGAATGTGAGTTAGAGAAATGAAAAGGCTTGACGTGATTGGACCAGAGAACGTCTGAGGACAGGTGAAGAAAATGGAGTGATGAAAGCAGGCAGGATGCTGTATGCAGGAATTTGGTCTTTAGGGATCAGCAGATACCTATACCCAGAACGTCTGACTTGGGTAAAAAGTTTCATGCACTATATTTTGATCATATTCTTTCCCATCTTCTGGCTCTTCCCAGGTTCCTTCCCTCCACCCACTAACACAACTTCATGTTCTTTATCACTCTCTCAGAAAAAGAAAACAAAACTAAAACCAAAAACACATTACACAAATCCCACAAACCACAAAGCCAAAAAAAAAAAAAAAAAAAAAAAACCCAAACAAAACAAACAAACAAAGCATACAAAAAAAAAATCAAGGAGTTCATTTTGTATTATTCAACTATTCTTGTGACTGGGGCCCGCCCTGGAGTGTGGTTGAAATACCCAGTGTCCCTCCAATGGAGAAAATTTATTTTTCCTCTCCCAGCAGTTACCAATGTAAATACCTTTTTGCTTAGGGGTGTGACTTTGTGCCCATTCTGTGCTGGGATTCTGTCCTGCTTGAACTTACACAGGTCATGAACAATCATGTGAGTTCAAAAGGACATTAACCCTGTTGTGTTTTGAAGATGCTATTTCCTGAGAGTCGTGACTCTTATTACAATCTTTCCACCTCCTCTTCAGAATAAATACTTGAACCATGAGGGGAGGAGTTTGGTAAATGCATCCAATTTAACTTGTCTTAATCTTACATAGTGAGTGGGATCTTGCCAACATCTTTGTAGTATGAAAGGAAGTCTAGTGTTTCTCCAACATCCTTTGAGATGCTATAGTCTCTATATGAGGGCAGTCTGCATGTGATGAGAGAACAGGAATGTGTAAAGTGCAGAGAGACAAGGCAATGCAGCAGCTCTGTCTTGCATTTAGGCAAGAAATTAGTCAGAAAATTTATGCTATGGCTGTTTTTATTGGCAAGGGTTCAGCATCCAAGAAAATAAATACTTCAAGTTACTGACAGTAATGGTATTAACACAAAGTGAATTGGCTTTTCTTTTTTTGTGTGTTGTTGCTAGGAAAGGGAAGCCTAAAACTTAATGAAATTTGTTCTTGAAAACAGCAAGTTTTGTTATTTCTTCTTTTGCCATTTATGGGCTGTATGTTCCCAGTGGTCTCGATGGTCCTTTCCATTAGGCAGCGGAGATTCATCATATCTGACTATTCACTGAAAGTCTCTGTGTGTGGTTCATTCTTTTTAGCTTTATAGAAATTTCTACCCAATATATAGTGGAATAGAACTTTGAAAAACTTGTAAGTAGTTACCCATTGACCAAGTGAATATTTCCTGAAGTCATGGCATGAATACTGGTGTAAGTTAGATAGTTCCTGGGTCTCTGGAGGTCACAATCTAATGTCAAGGTGACATGACAGTCACTCAATTTAGATGAAGGGACTCTAGCATGAAAAAAGAAATGGACGCTTTTTCCAGGAAAATATGTAATAGACATTGAAGGTCCAACTCAAGTTCAATGGTAAAGCATCACACATGCCACAGCTTTCTAACAACACCAAGAGGAAAGAGGTCAGATTTAGATCTACATTCTTTTCCTCCTGATACAGTTGGTAGCTCAAACCTCCGGGCCACAATTTCCTTATCTGCAGTGTTGATAAATTAGACCAGATTAATGGCCTATAAATCTCTCTGCACATTTTTTAAAAGATTTATTTATTTATTATGTGTACAGAAGAGGGCGCCAGATCTCATTACAGATGGTTGTGAGCCACCATGTGGTTGCTGGGAATTGAACTCAGGACCTCTGGAAGTGCAGATGGTGCTCTTAACCTCTGAGCCATCTCTCGAGCCTTGCTCTCTGCACATTAATTCATTTTATCCTTGACCAAATTGATCAGAATTTATGTTGTAGGAAAGAGTCTGGTAGGAATATTTATAAACTCCCAGGTGATTATTCCCTCTAAAGTCAGGGTTAAAAATCACTGGACAAGATCAGAGCTTTTGATTGGAATCTACAAGACAGTTTTCTCTGTATTTAGGTATGATGCTTTATTATTTTTAAGCTCATTGGTTACATCACACACACACACACACACACACACACACACACACACACACACACAATTTTACTTCGCTTGAAAACATTAACGATTAGGTGAAAATTAGAAATGTTCCTTTTAAAATTTTTTTGACATTTTATTTTATTTAATTTTTTTTATTTTACATACCAACCACGGTTTGTGGGACCCCTGGCAGAGGGAACAGAACTTGTCCTGGGTACATGAACTGGCTTTTTAGAGCCCATTCCCCGTGGTGGGATGCCTTGCTCAGCCTAGAAATGTTCTTGAGTGGTGAGAAGTCAATGAAATGAACTGGTCTCTATCTGATCCACTGTTTTCTGGCATCACCTTCCTGGTCCCTGAAGACATAGTCATTTCCAAAATGAAACTAGATGATCAACTCTCCAATTATTTGAATTGTCTCCAAAATCAGGAAAAAAAAAAAAAAAAGAAGAATGAGAAATGAACAATAACCGTCACTATTTGCTGATTGTTAGGTGAAACCAATGAAAAATTAGTCTTTATCAGTGGAAAAACCCTAGGGCCCAGCGGAAAGGGAGTTGCAGCTTGTTAGCAGTAGAGCTCCACACACCACACGACTGTGTGAAGGACAGGTGCTTATGGGCGAGAGGGGGGGAGCTGGAAGAGCATCTCGTTCCTTTTGGAGGATGCTTAATGAGGCTTCCCCACAGATGTGCATTTCCAGCCTTTCCTGTTTGGAAGCTGAATCCTTAATTGGGAAGTGATTTCCTTACCCTGAAAGACAAAAGGGGGGAAAAAAAAAAGATTATTAGAGCTTTTACATTCTTTCCGCTTTATCTGCTTCAGGATGACTCAGGCTCTTCATCCTTCAGTTTCCTGTGACTCTCATCCTGGTTCTCTGTCTACCAAGTAGCCGGGTGGAAGAGACTAATGTGTTCATTATAGTCAGCTATCTGGCATGGCGTTTAAGTGGACGTATGACCTACCTTTTGTGTCACTCTGAACAAAATGCCTGTCAGTACTGACTTATGGTAGGATATGTTTATTTTGACTCCCATGTTTATATGGTTGCCATCTATCCCAGGAGGAAAGGCATGATGGAGTTCATGAGAGCAGGCGCACATGACAGAAACTGCCGCTGACTAGGAAGACAGGAAATAGGCTAGAACCAGAATCAGGTACAAACTTCCAATACCCAACTCCTAGTAGCTGCTTTTGCCAGCCGGACTCCACCTCCCTAACACCCCACAGCTTTTACAACTGTGCCATAAACTAGAGAGCAAGGGTTCAAAACATGAGCTCATGGAGAAAATTCCAGATAGAAACCATAACACTGAGTCAGAAGATTCTTTTTATCTCCCCCCACCCCGGCGCCCCCGGTTGATAATATGTCTCTATTTTTTTTTCTCTTAAAATATGTATGCTGAAAATATATTTCATTATTCCACTGGTTGCAAGCAACGTTGACCTCTGTGTTCTCCCAAGTTAACTTCTACCAGGCCCCTTTTTAGTGTGAAAAATAAATAAATAAGTAAATAACAAAGTAGGGGGTCAATTTCCCTTGAAGCCAATCTGTTCTTCAATGCTGACACATCACTCTGCAGGATGGGGAACATAATGTTCCTCTTGCATAGCTCATACAACCTTGTCAGTAAAAGATTTGTTGGGTACATAGGGGACCTAGGGAGAACATATCTCCTCTCCTGTCTACCAAATAATTTACTTGTTGAAGATTTTATTCATTATTGTGTCTTAACTATGTTTTAATTTTATAGCAAAATAGCTGCATTTATAAAGTACAAAATTGAAAAGAGAGATCCACACTTTTCTCATGTCCTAGTCCTTAGTTAAGTGTGTGTGTGTGTGTGTGTGTGTGTGTGTGTGTGTGTGTGTGTGTTTTATGAACCTATATTTATGTACACATAAATATATGTGGGGGTGTGTTCTTACTATAACTAATGTTAAATATGATTCATGTGGCAAATCCAACATTGGCAACAGCAACAAAAGAGAACAGTGGATGTAATCTTCTCAATTAAATACATCAGCTACCCAAGAAGTTTATTTGTCTTTCATATTGTGGGACAAAACAAATATTTATTTTAAAACAGCTTTGTCACAGAATCCTGTTTGGCACACATAAAAAACTACTTTTAAAGTCACGGAGCAAACTGTAACTCCAAATCTTCCTCAACACTTAATCTTATGAAGATGGTAGAGGGTAAATACTCTGAAATCTATAATATCTAATTTATACAAAGATTTATAAAACAGAAAATATGGATTTCTTCCTAGTATTAGCATTTTACAGATTCATAAAATATAATACATATTATGTATTTCATAAACATAAGAATGTCTCTGTCTTTTGATAATTTATTTTGGAATTTTATTTTCTTTTAAAAATAATTTTCAGTATTTAAAGGTCACATACATATTTTAACACTTTTATGTTTAAATATCAATTAATAAAAATCCCTATAATTAATTAATTAAAATCTTTAATACAGCTCTTCATGTTATGTTGACCCCTAACCATAAAGTTGTTTTCATTTCTATTTTATAACTATAATTTTGCTGCTGTTATGAATCATAATGTAAATATCTAATCTTTCCAATGGTCTTGGGCAACATTTGTGAAAGGGTCATTCGACCCACAATGGGGTTGCAATCCACAGGTTGAGAACCACTGATATAGGGTGTCAAGTCCATGAATATCATTGATCAACCCCAAAACATTAAGACTGTTTTCTAATAGTTAATAGTTGATAGAGTAGTAATCTAGAAGAAATCAAATGCTTAATAATGAGGACTATTTAAAAATTCTCAATCAGCAAGAGAGAGGAAGGATTGTATGAGCGAGAGATATTGAGACCATGATGGGAAAAAGCACAGGGACAAATAGCCAAACTAGTGGAAACTCACGAACTGTGAACCAATGGCTGAGGAGCCCCCATGGAACTGGACTGGGGCCCTCGGGATAAGTAGGACAGTTGATTAACTTCAACTGTTTGGGAGGCCCCCAGGCAGTAGGGCTGGGACCTGTCCTTGGTGCATGGGCTGGCTTTTTGGTGCCTGGGGCCTGTGCTGGGACATTTTGTTCAGCCTAGGTGTAGGGAGGAGAGGACTAAACTTGACTCGGCTGAGTCTACCAGGCTGGACTGACTCCCCAGGGGTGACCTTGCCTTGGAGGAGGTGGGAATGGGTGGTGGATTGGGGGGGTAGGGATGGGGGGAGGAGGAAGGATGGGGGAATCCGTGCCTGATATGTGAAATTAAGATATATGTGTGTGTGTGTGTGTGTGCGTGTGTGTGTGTGTGTATGTATATATATATATATATATATATATATATATATATATATATATATATATAGTCTCAGTTTATAATTAATCAGGGAATAACTGGAATCATGGTTTTGATGCATTTTTTTACATGGCCTTGTGTTTATCCAACATCATTTGAGAGACACAAAAGACTCTCCAATCACTGAATACACCCTAGGTCCTCAGCAGTAAAAAAAAAAAAAAAAAAAAAGCCCCATTATAATCATGTTTGGGGGCTGATTGAAGCCTGGTTGAGGCTCCTAATATCTGTGATTCTTAGATATCAGGACAGTTTTTCTTCTTTGCCAGTGAAGAAAAAGAAGACCAGCCCTCCTGAGTAAGGGGCGGGTTCTGATCAAGGAAGACAAAGTTTCTCCTGGAAATGTGAGGGTAGAGAGAAAGGCTACATCTTGGCTTGGAAAACAGATTGGTTCTATGTCTCCTCTACTCCCATTGACCATTCTCTAAATGCAGACTTATTTTGTTTGTTCGTTATCAGCACAAAAATTTTGAGTTCCTTGGTAGAGGTCTTACCTTTATTCCCATTTCCTCCCAAAGTCACCAAGGTCTGACATACTGTCTATAATTTTCCAGATTATGTCATAACCCCTTCTTTTTTGCCATGACCATGTTATTTTTCATTTTTCAGAGTCCCAAATTCACCATTTGTTCCTCACTGTGACCTCCTTCCATTATGACTGCCGATTCGCTTGGTATTTCCGCGCAGAGGGCTTTCCTGACCACTGATGCTCCTGTGTTCCCATAGTGCCTGGAAACCCCCTGGGAGATGGTTACCACTGAGATAACTCTGTTTATCTACACAATTATTTGATTAATGTTCACCTCCCTTCCAGTGCTGTGGAGCACCGGGGGCAGGGCAAGGGGGGGGGTCTGTATGTTTTTGCTCCGATTCTATTTGTAGCACCAAAGGTCTCTTTCTGTGTAGAGTGGGGAGCATGCAAAGAGGGAAAGAAATTCATGAAGAATTAATTATTGGGGATGGTGGGGACACCACCTGGGAGGTGAGTGGTGGTGGTTACTGAATAAGAAGAACAGAGAACACAGGAAATCTTTGGGATTTTTTTTTTTACCCCAAAGAACTTCTTCAAGGCATAGACTCTCAAGAGGTTATGGCTGCATTCAAGAGGTTATTGGCTAGTGGGCCAATCCTCCGTCTTGTCAGAGGTACACTCAACATCCTTAGAGATGAGAATCTATTTAATATTCACATTTCCAACCCAGTTCAGACACTGGGTTTAGCAATGAGACTGGAAATTACTGGTCTTATTTAGTCTCCTCTTCCATGTTCATCTTGTTTCTCCTGACATTTGTTGATTTTCATCTTTCTCAACTCAAATTTTCCGTGGACCTTTTAAACACCCAAGAGAATCACCAGGTCACTCCTTAAAACAAACTTAGTGACATTTGCTACTACTTCCTTGATGTGGATAACCAGTTATATCTAAATAAGTATATTATCATAGAGATATCTGTGTGTATTTTTTTATACCCCAAAAGACACAAGGGAAAAAAAAACCCTTCAGGTCCTGCTTACTTCATTCATTCAGATAGAGAGAGACTAAAACCATTGTGTCATAATAGATGAGTGAACTGTTTATTTGCCCCCCATAGAATGTATGTTTTCAAACAACTAACAAGAAAGGTTATTCAAACATTTGCTTCATGGAAGGGAGTGCAAGCCGTCTCTGACTCTTTTGCCTACTTGTGGGACCCTTTTCCTCCTACTGTGTTGCCTCGTCCATTCTTGGTGTGATGGTATGTGATTCGTCTACCCTATTTGGTTGATGTCCCTGGGAGGTCTTCTCTTTTTTGAGGAGAAGTGGATAGGGGTGGATCTCAGGGGGGGAGGGGGAGGGGGGTGGTGAGGAGATGAGGGGGAGAGACTTGGGGGCGAGAAGGAGGAGAAACTGCAGCCAAGATGTAATATATGATAGAAGTATAAAAAAAATTTTTTAAGGAAGTTGCATCCACTCATTTTTTATGATATGTGTTTGTGTGTAATATGCATGTTTGCCACATGTGTATGAGTACATGTACACATGTGGAGGTCATAGGTTGATGTCTAGAACCTTCCTCAATGGCTTGTGACCATGTATATTGAGGTAGACATCACACTAAAACCAAAGCTTGCTGATTCATCTAGTCTAGTTGAACAGCTTGCTCTGCAAATTTTCTGTCTTAACCTTCAGAAGCTGGAATTACAGATGGGCCACATACCTGCCCAGGCTTTGTCTGTGGGTGCTAGAGATCCAAACTCCAGTCCTCAGGGTTGTATGGCAAGGGTTTTACCCACTGAACTCTCTACACAGCTCACATCCACTCATTATTAAAGGCAGTTTTCTCCCTTTGTCTATGAATTACTATTATTCTGCGACTAGAGTTCTTTCCTTTAGATACTTGATCACAAAATGTGTGTGTGTGTGTGTGTGTGTGTGTGTGTGTGTGTGTGAGAGAGAGAGAGAGAGAGAGAGAGAGAGAGAGAGAGAGATGTATAGATGTACATGGAGGTAGACCCCCACATCCAGATACCACACTATAGCACAGAAAACAACTACATCATGTTTCATAGTTTTATTTCATAGTTTATTGAGAAGATGCAGTCAAACATATTACTGAAATAGAAAACTGCAATGTGTTAAAATGAGTGTAGTAGTTAGATTAAGAGCTAAATGAGAAATTACATATCATCTAACTTAAACTTTAAAAAACAGAAATGGCAAAATATTTGATAAGTTGCAATAATGATAAATATTTCAAGAATAAGTCACAAAATTAGGGAAAAGATTTATGATTTTAAAGTTCATGTTCTAACTTCTGCAAAGCTGTGGTATTTATTTAACCTTTTTGTTATTTAATTTAGAATAAGATTACTGTCATATCTCTAAGCACTTAGGTAATAATGTTTCATTTACTTTTCCATTAACAATTGCTAAGACAAATAAAGAGTCCTGACAAATGAGATATAATTTAATAAGCAGGTATTTCTTTGTAGAAAACTAATCAAAGTCTGCTCCAAATGTGTACTGAGGGAGAAGCAGATTGAATAAGCTTAACAATTCACTCAATGATATAACATCAGGGGAAATGTTTTTATGCCTTATTGCCCATCTCGTTGAATACTTTCATTGTAAATATAATTATATTGCCAAAATATGCAGGTTGTAGAATATTATAATTAGACATTTAAGTCCTAAATTGATTAGTAGCAATATAAACATAGACATAGACTGTAAGTTAACTCTTGGGAAGACCGTTATTACTAAATCCTTTTGTATGCATAACAATGGGGAGGCAGATGTTTTCCTGGAAATTTTCCAAAAGTGATAAATATTCATCTTATTTTGGCTATTTAAAATAAAGAGGAGGAATGGCTGGCTGGGCTGAAATTGTCAACAGGGGACTTTTAACCTTTAGCAATCATTCATAAATTGCATTATCACAGAACTCCTAAAACAAAATACCTTGAAAATAACTTAATGCTAACTCACTGTTTTTTGTTGTTTTGCCTTTTATTAAAATAGATAGATTTTCTTATACAATACATCCTGATCACAATTTCCCTTCCCTCTACTTCTCTCAGTTCTTACCTACCTCCCCTCCCATCGGGATCCACTCCCTTTCTGTCTCTCATTAGAAAATGAAAAGGTTTCTAAGGAATAATAATAAAAATATAACATAATAAAATATAATAAGATATAACAAAAACTATCACATTGAAGTTGGACAAAGCAAATAAATAGAAGAGCCCAAGAGAAAGCACAAGAATCAGAGACCCACTTACTTACACCTTTAGGAATCCTGTAAAAACACTAAACTGGAAGCCATAATATTGATGAAGAGGACCTGGTGCAGACCTTTGCAGACCTTGTGCATGCTGCTTAAATCTCTGTGATTTCATATGAGCTGCGATCATGTTGAGTTAGGGACCTTGTTTTCCTGGGGTCCCCCTCCTCCTCTGGCTCTTATGCTTTTTCTGCTTCCTCTGTTGTGAGTTCTCTGAGCTCTGAGGAGAGGGATTTGATGGAGACATCCATTTAGAGCTGAGTGTTCCAAGGTCTCTTTCTTTGCAAAATGTTTTCTCTCTGTGTATATGTTCCTATCTCCCGTAGGTCCAGAAAACAAATAGCCCAATTTAAAAATGGAGTACAGATCTAAACAGAATTCTCAATAGAGAAAACTCAAATGGCTAAGAAACACTTAAAATTTCAACATCCTAGCCTCCATGGAATGCAAATTAAAACTACTTTGAGATTTCATTTTACACCAGTGAGAATGGCTAGAATCAATAAAAAAAAAAAAAAAAAAAAAAGTGACCGTTCGTGGTGGTGGTGAGGATTGAGTCAGGAGAACACTCATCGGTTGCTGGTAGCACCATAAACTTGTACTGTCACTATGGAAAACAGTGTGGTGGGTCCTCAAAAAGATAGGAATAGATCTACCTCAAGATCCAACTATACCACTTTTGGGCATATACCCAAAGGATGCTTTATCCTACCACAGAAACACTTGCTCAACCATGTTCATTGCTGCGCAATTCGTAATAGCCAGAAACTGGAAACAACTTAGATGCCCCTCAACAGAAGAATGGATATAGAAAATGTGGTTCATTTACACAATGGAGTATGACTCAGCCACTAAAAAAAAAAAAAAAAAAAAAAAAGAAACTGTGAAATTCACAGGTAAATGAATGGAACTAGAAAACATCATCCTAAGTGAGGTATCCTAGACCCAGAAGAACACATATGATCAGTGCCTTGTTCAGCCATCATCAGAGATGCTAACTCTCCCTTTTAAACAAAACAATAGTAAAATGTTCCCATGGCCACAGGACTTAGTCAGAGCTCAGTTTGAGCATCCATAACCCAAATATCTGAAATCTGAAGTATTTCAAAATCCAAAAATTCTTGAGTAGTGACATTTTGTCACAGGTGGATAATTTCACACCTTACTTTATGTGATGAGTTATAGTAAAAATGAAAGCATGCAGAATTACCATACATTTTTTTTAGGATATGTATTTAAAGTATGCACACAAAAAAATTCTATTCTTAACTTTATTCTCATTTCTAAAATGTGTCAAGATGTGCATGGAATATTGTGAAATCTGAAACACTTTTAGTACCAAGCAAGCGATTCTGATAAGAAAAACCAACCGGCATCAGATGTAAAGTCGTATAACTGCTCATTTGCTCTCCTTTATGATCTGCTACCTGCTGCTGCTTGGCCCTCCAAGCTCCTCAGTAATTTGCATGTAGATTATACATCTGTGATGTATAGGCACTTCTCTCAATGCCAAAGATGTGAATGGAGTTTCCTGACTTGAAAATTAGTTTTCTCTTACCCTGTTTGATCAAAAGTTTCCTTTTCTTCTGTCTAAAATATCAAGTTGTAAGTTTGAGTGCTTTCCTTTTGAAATTTTAGAGAAATTTATAGTAGGACCTTATCAGGACAAACACTTTCATGAAAACCATAGATTTACCATGTAATGTGTCTCTAAAACATGAAAAAGATCTGAAGGCATGAGGCCTGGAAAGACAGTGAACTCAATCAACAGACAATAAAAAAGAGAAAGGTGGGTGTGAATTAGATGAAAAGTTGGAGAGTCATAGCCAGGAAAGTTGTAGCCATAGAACCTATCAGTGTTGGTAAGCACATAGGTGGACAAAAACTGTTGAACTGAGCTTTTTCTAGAGTTCTTCACAGACTTAATGTTTTAAATTATGGGCACATTTGTGGAGAGAACAAGAAACCACTAAGGTCTATCATTATGTGTCTTTGTTTTCTTCTTCTCCTCTACAAATAATGAAGAGAATCAGACACTTTTTCTACCTTAGAGGTGCCTAGACCATAGAAATCTAAAAGAATGGGTTAGACTAGCTCAAATGGTAGGCTGGACTATGTTCATTTGGGGAGAAATAATGGGGAAATGAAGTAGGAAGTGATTGTCTTTGATGGAATAATTTGTTTCTATTGGCAAGTACACAACTATTAGCATTCATGGCTCATAGACCATCTTCCTAGAAAATAGAGGATAGCCTGACTCTTAAATTATAGGGTTGCTGGCACCCAATGGCAGTGTAAGGCTCCTCAAAGTTTAAGTTAGGTATAGTGAACAATGTTCTGGTAAGCATAGAGCATCTGAGTCAAGAACAAGGGCAGGGCAGATGGGCCCAGAGTCTGCTGTTAACTTGGACAGAAAGTATGGTTCTTCACCATCAAAATGTGATGATTTAGAGGACATTTTAAAAACATGCCTGCAAATGTGAAGCCAAGTAAATTTCAGAATGTATTTATATTTAATTATGACTTCAGGGTTAATTAAGAAGTTGCTCCAGGTAACTAAAAAAGGGAGATCTGGGAAAAAATGGAAGCTAGGCAGGTATTTTCTGTCTTATTACTTACTTGTAACAGAATGCATTTTTCCAGTCTTTGCTGTAAAGGGTGCAGCTGCTGATACGGTGATAGCTTAATGGGAAGTTATAAAAGAAGAAAACCATTCCTTTTTCATGTCCTTATGCAGCTCCTATAGGAAATGCTGTAGGGGTAGGTGGAACACACACCTTGGGATTTTCATGGGAAACTCCTGAGGTAGAAGTAACAGTATAATTATTCCAACACTATGTTAAGGGGATTCAGACTTGGACATTTTTACTTTTAGTGCATCCCACTGTGACACACAATCCAGTATATGCCTCAGCACATATTGGAGATGTCCAAGGAAGGGGAAATAGGGTACATGATGGGATGAGGACCTGCCTACTTCTTCCTCTTGATCCTGCCCATTCCTCTTGCCTCTGCAGAGCATTCTAATCACCTTGTCTCACAGCCACATGGAAACTTTCCCTTGGACTAGAATTTATTCATATTCCTTAAATCCTGACTCTCCCAATAAGCCCAGCCAAGCTGGCAGACCCATGTCAATGCTGAAAGGAGACCCACCCTTGTTCACTCAACAGACTGGGGACATCTCTACATTTTCCAATGTAAAAACCCTCTTTCTAGAAAGTTCCCATGAGCGTTCACTCCATGAAGCAAGTATTCATTTTGTCTTTTAGAAATGCACGATGTGGTGGTTTGAAGGAGAAATGTTCTGCATAATCTCAAATGTTTTAATACTTGGTCCCTAGTGGATAGTGTTTTGTGGGGAGGGTTTGGGTAATGCAGCCTTGTTGGAAGAAATATGTCACTGGGGGTGGGCTTTGAGGTTAAAAGCCTTCAGCCACTTCCAGTTTACTCTTTCTGTTTTGTGCTTATGGTTCAAAATGTGAGCTCTCAGTTTCCTGCTCCAGCTGCCATGTCTGATGTTTGTGTCCATGCTTCTCTGCCTTGATGGACTTCTGGCCCTCTGAAACCATTTAGTCCAAATAAACTCTTCTTTCAATAAGTTGCCCTGGTCACTGTGTTTTCTCCTAATTGCATAAAAATAACTTATACATATGCCAAATGATAATTTGTTAACAGTAACGTGACCATCTCACCTCTTCAATGGGGTTGAGAGCAGGGAGGAATTGTCTGTATGTAAATATTCTCATATCCACGTATACTGTATTATTCATTCAGAATCACATCTTATACTTGTTAAGTGCTCTGTCTTCAGACTCCTCATCTAATATGCCAGAGGATCATGTCAACTTGCCAAAGGTTAAATCCAAATTGATATTTGTATTCCTAATAGATTTCCTCCTAATAAATAAATAGCATCTTGGAGGCTGGTCCCGATGATGACATGAGTTGAGTGCAAATGTTCTCTGGTAGTGTCTCCTGCTGCTTCTTTCAAATTAAATCTGATTTTTGTTCATTCAGAAAGCCAACAGTACCTTTTTCATAGCTAATATTAGTCAGCCTGAACTCCTTTCGGAAGTAAATTACCCAGCACAAAAGTTTGAATTTAAATGCTACCTTCCCACACCTCTTAGATCTAGCTGAAAGAGAGTGCTTGCTATAATATCCACTGAAAAGGAAATGCTTTCCTTGGAACTCCAGTTGGATGCATTGCTCATGTGTTTTTGTTGTTGGTTTAGTTTGTTTGTTGTTGTTGCCAGGGAATACTCAATTAAGTCAGAATATAACTTTGAAGTTAAAAAAAAAAAGCTACTCAGTGCTTGCTCTATAACTATTTTTCTTTCAACCTGATTTTCCCTACACATCATGCACTTTTAATTCTGTTACATTTTTCAGCACTGGAGAACTGAAGTGAGAACCTCATGTATGTTAAACAAGTGGTCTACTTGCACTTATCCCCCATCCCATTCTTGAAGGAGCACATTTATAGCTTTTGTGATCCTGTTGGTAGTTTTTTGGAAAATAAAGCCTTGCACCAGATCCTTTAGAGTAAGTTCAGTGAAATTCCCGCCATTCTTTGCAGATAGTTTGTGAGAATACCAGTGCATATCCAACTTTGCAGATACTCAGAATCATGGAGTTTGATATCTGACTAAAATATATAGATATAGATAGATAGATATAGATATATCAAGAATAGATATCATATCAAAACAGATATCATAGCAAAAGTTTGCATGTAACCAACATATATATCCTCTCCTATGTTTTAAATCTTCTCTGGGTCATTTATTATACCAAAGCTAATGTAAATTTCTACTTAAATAGTTATAGTGTATGGTTTAGGGAATCACAATAAGAAAAACTCTAGACATATTCAATAGAGATGCACATTTTTCAAATATTTTTAGTCTCTGTGGGGTTGAATCTAGAGATGTGGAACTCATAAGTAGGTAAATCAGACTGTTGACAGTTGACATCAAGGAAATACTAGATTCCTGCAGTCTCACTGTCTATAGGAGAGACAGAGACAGAGAGAGACAGAGAGAGAGGAGGCAAATCAAGATTAAGTTCTCAGAGTTCTCTTGTTTGTGAGGGTAGAGGTCACCATATATACCGTTGAAAACTCCCTAAGAATAATCAAGGGCCTTTCTGCCTGTACCTCGGTTCCACCAGTGCTTATCTCTGAAACACTCCACACATAATGCTTTTCTGGAGAAATGTATTTTTCCTTCCCCCTTGGATTCTTGATGTCTGCTGCTGTGCTTTTTTGATTTGCTGTTGTTCTGGCAATAGGTCAACTGGCTCTCATGGTCCTTAACATTTCTGGTAAATATTCCCAACAGTTGTGACTGGAAGGAATCCAAATTCACTTAAGGTATTTGCATCCACTCGATGTTCAAGGCTCAGTATTTTTAATGTTTTCCTTGGTTAGTAACTTTAAAAATACATATGGCACAGAGGAGAGTCAACCAAAAAGCCTGAGGAAAATCAAACTGGTTTTGATGTATTGAAAGACTCAGTTATGCTAGAGTGTGATCAGCAATCTTCCTTTCTACTTAAACACTGTGATGTCACTGCTTATGAAACAAGTGTGACAGAAGATATGAAAGCTAGATTTCCCAATTCAAATCTGAGCTCCAATACATGTGAGATACACCATCCTGGGTAAATCAACTTCTCTGTGCCTCAATCTGTTACTCCTGAGGATTAAGGGTATTGATGACTGTTCAATGCCTGGACCCAGGAGGCCTGCTGAGTAACAGGGACCAGGTGTTTTTGTTTAAATATGTATGACATGTTAGTTATTCAGTAGGCCAATAAGAGTCCTGAGAGGCTTAAGTTCCTTGGTGTTTGTTTTGAAGTAACAGAACCAGTAAATGACAGAGACAACAATGTGTATCATGGCCCAATGCTATAATGGAATACTATGGCTTTTAGGGATATATGGAAAATGAAACATATTGTTGAAAACAATCAACATTATGAATGGAAGGATGGGAGAATGGGAACCAAGTATTCATTTACCTAATGGCTTAACTGTTCAATGCCTACTGTGAGCTTCAGTACTCTAACATGTTCTAGAGATCATGTTAAAATGTTAAAAAAAACTTAGGAAACATTGGCCTAACTTGAGTCAGACAATTTGTCTTTTAGAGATGGGGATGGAAAGCGTTCACTGAGAACTCAGTAGGATTAAACTATAGGAGGACTTTGGCAAACTGTGAAGTACCACATAGGCATTAGGCAAAGCTTGATGATTTTAGAATGACAAACTTGAAATTATATGGGGGGCAGTTAATGATGGAATTCCACGCTTTAAACATCAACTGGAAGACGATCATTTTAATGTACTTTAACTACTTCTGAAGACATGTGATATGCTCTGTTTATAGAAACTGGCTTAGAGTATATATTCTGGGTTTATGTGTAATTAATAATGAGCTTCATTTGAGCCAAACATCTGCGAGAGTTCTCCCCCAAAGTTAGTTCAGTTGTGGATTTTATGAATACTATTGCATAAAACAAAAAGTATATAGTACAAATACTTACAGTCGAACCTTGGCTAGGTTAATAGCCTCAAGTCTAGGTCACATCATGCTTTAAAACAGATATTGAAAAATTTAATATTTAAAAATGAATGCCAGGATGCTTAAAGAGCAAGATATCATGCCAAGTAGTAAAATGAGGATTAGATACAGAAATGGAACATGCTTTATAAGCCATTGGCATCTGAAAGACTGTCATGGATAGAGAAGAAGAGAATTATTATCGGCTGCTTATAATGTAGGAGGGTAGTTGGAGGACTAAGGCACAGGCCTTAGTGAGCAAACAGAAGGAAGGGTTGTTAAATGCAGGGTCAGTCCCAAAGGAGCAGCCTACCCTGTTAAGGACAGAGCTATTTATATGTAGCTGCTCATTTAATGACAACTGAACAAGCTTATGTGCTTGGAGAGGAGAGTCCAACTGTTGGGTGAGAGATATGAGCATCTCACCTCTCAGGGTCCTTATGGTGAGATTCTGTTACTCTGGTTATACAGATATTGCTAAAAGTCATATTATGTCAAAAAGTATAATGCTTTGATAAAAATAATCTTGGCTGAATAAGCTTTGGTCTAAGAAAGATAGTAGCTGTTACAGTGGGTGCTTCATATGAGTGCTTCAAAGATAATATTCTCTGTAGAAAGAATTTTCATACTAGGTCTTTGTTAATGTGATAGAGCATAACCAAAGCTTAGCCTAATTGGGAGCATTCATGGTGGTAAATGGCGCAGTGCATAGCTTGATGGGTTCATTGATCCTTATGCTCAAACAAAGCTCCAAAAATCTGTTAAGTGAATTCAAGAACCTTCTATTGAACTAGCTATTTTCCAACATGCTTGTGAGATGATCCCTCTTCTGATGGCTTGTGGTTGGCAATGGGCTATAACTATTGTCAGGTAGACCAGTTTGCTGCAATGTAACTCAGATCAGACTTTTAAAAGTTACACTCTACAGTTACAGAGGCAATGCAAATAATTGGCTTTTGTTTATCTATGTATCTACAGAAGATATATTGTAAGATGCTTCCCCTAACCCCCTCCCTGTGTATCCCTGAAACTTGGGATACTAAAGGACTTTGTAATTTAATGTCTTTCCCATCATACCTTAAAACTTAGAGATATTAGAGTTGTAACACTTGCAGTTTTGTATGCAACAGTACAAACAACTAACACAAATTTACTTTTCATTTATAATTTCCTAGATTTGTTCTTACTATAGAACTTTACAACCTTGGCATATGATACTTTTCCTTTCCTTTCCTTGAGAACCTTCATCTCTATACTTAATGAAAGCCTTTAGATCATCTCAAGTTGCCGCTGTTGCTTCTGTTATGCTTTGGGAGTCATTATTAATAACAGAAAGTAAATTAAACATGGCATTGTGATATTTCAACAATCAACCTGAGAGTTGAGAAATCTACTAAGTCTCCTTGGGGCAGGTAGCATGTACTGTGTAGGTAGGTGGGTACAGGACACATCACTCTGGCATGAGATTTCCATATTTTGAATATGGAACTATGATTTTTATTTGTTTCTGGAATTTTCCATCTAACACTTTTGGACTGCTGATTAACTACATATACTAAAACTGAAGATAAGGGAGTATACCACAGAAGCAGGCAAAGATGTTTGGCAAGTTATTTCTGAATGAAGTATGTCTGAATATCTCTCTGACCTGAGGCTAGACTCAAAATGAAAGAATTTATATGAATGAGAAACTAAGACATGAAGACCTGAGGGAAGAAATGGATTCTGATTGTTAAGAGCATAATAAAGGGGAACATTTAAGGAGGTACAAATTGTGAAGGCAGTATGCATTCAAAAAGATGACTAGAAGAATGGATAATTTTCTGAGTACTGAAACTTATATTTTTAGATAGGATATTTTATATAACAATTGAATAGGTTTCTCCAATATTTTTCCTCTCGTCTTTGGTTTCTAATTATATCTCTTTTGAGAAATCAAGTCATCTGGGTTAAAGTGAGCAGGTAAATAGAGGTTAATTCATGCTTCGTGATCAAGTTAATATTTTGTCAGTGTGGCACAAACTAGTCTTCTGGAAGAGGGAACTTCAACTGAGGAATTGTTTCCATCAGATCAGCCTGTGGGCAAGTCCATGATTGACGTGAAAAGGCTCACCCCACAGTGGATGCTGCCACCACTGGTAGGTGGTCCTGGGCTGTATAAGAAAGCAGGCTGGATGGGCCATGCAGAGCAAACTAGTAATGACATTCCTCCATGGGCTCCTCTGCATCAGTTCCTGCCTTCAGATCCCTGATCTGCTTGAGTTTCTGTCTTGACTTCACTCAATGACGGATTATGTCTTAGTTTGCTATCTATTTTTGTGATAATGCACTATGACCAATCATAACTTGGGGAGGAAAGGGTTTATTTGCCTTACAGGTTACAGTCCACCATCTGGGATAAGCAGGGCAGAAACTCCATTCCAGGCAGGCACCTGGAGGCAGGAACTGATATAGGAACATCAAGGTAGGTTTCCAAAGAAAATATTTATGTGACCAACCTACAAGCTCAATTCTTAAATATCAAACACTATCATTCTAGAAATACAGTGTCAGAGAAAGGGACCTGCACCAGCCTGAAAATCTGGAATTGTGGTATATGGGCTGTGTTTCAAGTGAGGGATTTTACACAGACTTTTATCTCATATTTAGGATCTCTTCTCTTGTCTCTATACAGAACCAAAAGTAGGAGCAAATTAACACTTGCAGCCAGTTCATAAAATATCATGTTGAAAAGTGTATGTTCTAAAAGTGTGTGTCTTGGGGAGATCATCCCTTCTTTAGTGTTTACAGACCATAGAGATCCTTTAAAAGACCAAAAGGGCATTTTCATGGCAAATCATGTGAGTCACCAGATGTGAACTTAAAACCCAGGAAAGTGATGCTCTTTGGACTAAATCTTCAAGGTTTGTTGATTGATGCACCTGGCATACAACTTCTTAGCTAAAACCACAGTGCTAATAGTGAGGATACCCTGTGAGCCTCCTCCTTTCAAAGGTTTCAAGATGCTGTAAAGTATGACTGGGAAATGAGCATTTTCCAGAAGAGGGAAGGAGGCATGAGAGTGTGATCGATTTTTCTGCTGCTTAGTCCTGGAAACATGAATTGGATCAAAGAGAAATGGATGCTTTCTTTGCCTTCTCTTCTGCAAATGCAGAACCTCTGCGCAACCATGCTGCCTAGAAGGGCCCAGACCTGCTTTTAAATTCAAGATGACAGCTGCTTTCTGCTCACTCAGGACCTCTGAGACATGACCCAAGACAGGAAAAGGGTGCTTAGCAGGGGCTTGTTGCCAGAGATTCAATATATGAATTTTACTATGAGAATAAAAACTTGGCCCACTTTTAAAAGGTTAATAAAAAATTTATTACAGTGTGTTCTTTCTTATGATGGAATCAATTTAAATTCTGGCCTCAGAGAAGCAATACTTTTCAAAGCAGCAAGCAACCTCTGTAAGTGACCCCAGACATGCCCATAATCTTCCATGTTAGGAGTACGGAAAATCTGAGGGATGGACACTCCTTTCATAAATCACACTCCAGTCAGGAAGTGTTCTGAAAGAGGCACTTACCCAAAATTTAATATTCATGAACTATTGAAAAATGAGAAAAGTTAATGATAGTGTGATATTTCCCTATTATTTTCAGACTAATGAAACTTACTGAAAAATTGATCTTCGAGCTAAAAAGACTATCTCTCACCATGGTCTCAGCATTATAAATCTACACTAGGGTATTTCCATCCCCTAGCTTGGCTGTCTGCTTCCTCACTCTACCTTTATGGCCTTCCATCTATTGACTTTCTTCTCCTCCTTCCTTTTTCCAGCTCTATTGTACCTTCTTTCATGAATATTTTCTTGTTTACATTAATTAGAATTGATTGTTCTTTCTTCTCTGCTAAGCATCAATGCAGCCATTATCACCTCCATCACAATGTGTTTTCTGTTGTGGCTTTGTGTGTGTATCTGTTTTCCTTCCCTCCTTTGTGTTTGAACAAATGAATGCTGGGTCCACCTTTATATACTATATAATCTAGAGTTGAATCACTTCTTCAGGGCAGCACAGCTGGTGACAGCTTCACTTTGGATATGATAACTTGTGCTTTAGTTTATTGTCCTTCTCCATTTGTCCTAAGCTAAATGACTTCTTTTCTGTTTTCACTGAATCAGTGTGTGATTGTCATGAGAAATCTCTATGTTATAATCAATGCATCGTTCCTAGGAGACAGTCCCCCATTTGGGAAGCAGAATATAGTTTTGCATAGACATCTTACTACTGTCACGGGGCTTGGAGACAAGCTCACAGGAAGACTTCCAATTCAGGAAGATATGCTCATTTCACATGGTATCTGAGGCTTCCACTAATTTCTCACTCCCATCCACATTCCTCTGGGCAACTGCTATAAATCTCTAATCCCTAAACCCCCACCCTCTTCCTCTCAGCAGGTGATCATTTCCTGCTATAAAATATTTTGTTCTCAAACATTAATATAAATAATCATATGGAAAATGTGTTATGTCATAGTTTGTGTGAGCCTTCTCCCTAGAGAATTTGATTCAGTAGATCAGGATCAAGGGGCATAAATCTACTTTTGTTTTATTTTTTTGTTTGTTCTGCTTGTTAGTTGTTTCTAACCAGCTCACAGATGATGCCAAGGCAACTGGTCCAAGGACAGAAGTTTGAGAACCACTGATTTAAGCCATCCTATAAGACATAATATTTCCTGTGATGCAAAACCTCAAAGGATACCAGCAATCTAGAGGCTGAATCAGTTATTCAGGACCAGCCTGGACTACGTAGCAAGCCCTTGTTTCAAAAGAAGAAAAGTCAACAACAAAATCTTCTGTTCATTGTTTATCCTTCCTCTCCTACTGTGGATAAGAACTCAGAGGAAGGTCATTCTTAGGCTAACCCCTTGCCCATGCATCTTGACATCTCCTTTCATCTATGTCAGGACCTTGTTAGCATTTAGCCCACCTATGACTTTAAATATTTTATATCAACCACTCTTTTTGATTTCTCCCTACTTCACTTACGAAACCGCTTCTTTCTCAGGTACACTACTTAAGATACCTTGAGTGGTTGTAAACAATATTATTTTCTATGAGAATGCCTAAAGATACATACAGAGTTTATTCAGTTGACCAGGAACTGGGTTTCTGTGTTTTGGAAATCAGTCTCTGAACAGTAAAATTTGAAGCCAAGTTTAATTTTTTTATGAAGAAGGCTGCAGTCACCATAAAAGAGTAACCACATGTAGTTCTGTAATCTAGCAAGAGATGGATCTTCCAAGTTCTCAGAGAGCACACTCAGCTCACATTGCTGAATTTGTTCTCCTGGGCGGCCCTGTGGGAGCTGCTCTCCAGCCTTTATGTAAGTTAGACAGCAGAGGGAATCAGATGCTAGCGTATTTTGAAATGCTTTGCAATGAACCCTCTGCATTCTAACGATTGTTCTTGTCTATTAAGGACTTTGCTGCATAAGGATGCTTTATCCTTCTAATGAGCACTTGATCTTTTCATTTATGTTCAATTTAATTAATCTTGATTCTTCATAACAAGCCATAATCTTACCCACGCATATGTATGTGATACATTCCTGTCATCTTTCTGACAGGGGCCAAGTATCCCCCATCTGAAGTCATTAAGACCAGCAGTGGTTTAGATTTTAGATTTGGGGGTCAGGGAAGATATGTAGATATTTGATGAGATATCTTGAGAGTCATATCCAAGTTTAAATACAAAATGCATTTGTGGTTTATAGATACCTTGCTGGAAGGTAATTTTGTACTGTATTTTTTAATTTTATTAATCATTTCTGGAATTTTTCTGGATCTATTGAAGTCATCTGTGGAATTTTCTATTTGTGGCATCATAGAATTTACTCAAAATGTTTTGATTTTGCAACATTTCATATTTTATATTCTGGCATTGGGAGTACTCAACCTATAGTATTTTCTACTTATGATAACTCGCTGATAATTCATTATATTAATTTTAATCTAATTTTTGACAAGGATACTTAAACAAAAGTTGTCTTCTCTGGAAATTTTGGTTAATTCTCTTGTGAATAATTTCTACACCCTGCTTTGCTCCCTCCCTTTTTCCTTCCTTCCTCCCTCCTCCCTCCCTCCCTCTCTCCCTCCTTCTTTCTTTTTCTCTTCTTGGTACTTTCTGTGTAGCCCAGGCTGGCCTCAAACTCATGCCAATCTTCATGCCTGAGCTTCCTAAATATTGATATTGCAATTGTAAATTTCCACACCCATATTATATTTACTAATTTAAAAAAAATATACCTACTTGTCACTATGTAGTTTGTTAGAAAATAGAGGCAATGAAATATGACACCAAAAAAGAGACCAGATTAGAACACCAAAATAGAACAGATTGAGAAAATGGCTGCAAATCAATTTATTGATTTACTATAAATCAGATATCCAGATGTTTCTCTAGGTAGTAGGTCATATTAGTTGCTCAGATTATTTATACGGTTAGTGATTGTTTCTTGGTATGTAAGACCTACTAAGTATTTCTCATGTTGCATGATAGGAATTATTTTGTCTACATGTTTTTTTTTTTCTTTTCTACAATTTTTAAGTTATGGCCATTTGTTTTCATAAATAAAACTTTCCAAGTGGGACAAAGTCAGAAAATAAGTATTTGAGAGCCTGTTGGGTATACTCAGCTGAATAAACTCCCCTTCCTGTTTAGCTATGGACTCTAAATCCTTCCTTCTTTTCATATCTAAAGAAAACACAGAGGGGAAAAAACTGTAATAGATTTTAAAGGGAAATGTAACATGGAAATTTTTGTTAAAACATATTCTCACATAGAGGTCTCTGAAAATTGGGCGAGTACCTGCACTTTCTTTGAATTTGGAAGAGAAACCCTGAAATAAAGTTTCCCACCTTATGGAACAGTGTGGCTACATTTTGATACTAAAGAGTGACAGTATTTACTCAATGAAACACTGGAACAGCTCATCCCCCTGTAACTTTGACAGTATTTCTTTCAGACAGATTAAGTTATGTACTACCCAAGACCACACTGGCTCTCAGAAGTGGAATCGCCACTTTCTGGTACACAATGCTGTGTACAGAAGCATTTCAGTAATACCTTATGACTGTGTAAACTGCAGTACAGCCCTGGCAGAGAAATCTAAACCATCTTAGCAGAGTCCCATGCTGTACAGTGAGTTCTACCCAATTATATATATGTTCATGAAAGCTGGGGTGGCTTTTACTGGCATATGCTACTTTTCTGTGACTACAAATGAACAATTCAATATTAAATGACCAAAAGACTTGTTTTGCACAGATGTACTGACCCAGTCAACACTACTCTCAGCCCTAACTGGCCCCAAAGTCTTTCCTAGACTTTCTAAATTTTTCTAACTTTTCCTTATATCTTTTCTTAAAAAATAAACAGAAACAACAACTCATTTTGTTTATTATAAATCCCTATAATGATGTCTTCATCAGCTAATAAAAATAAAATAGAACATATGCAGCAACAAACAAATAAAAACAAAAAGTCAGGACTGCCTCCCTTGTGCTCAAACCTACATAGAACCTCATCTTCTGAGAGTAGAGGATAAAAAGTGATAGTCATAAGTATAACTGCCGAAATGCAACCCTATAAGACTGTGATCAATCTTAGTCTATAGCACTGAGGCTAGTTTGCCCTTCTAAAGTCATTTTTCTATGTTAAACCACCAGACAATTCAATTACTAAAGGGAGGGAAAGGTCTTCATTTGGAAGGTCTGACCTGGCACCTTAAGGAAGACATTAAATTTTACTGAAGAAAAGGACAGAAGTTCCCTCTGGACACTGCAGTGACAATGCTAGATGTTGTCTTCATATTTCTCATACCCACTGAAGATTAACTGTAGGCCCACTCAGTTCATCAGATGAGCAACAAACACCAAAGCCCACACTCTGCCTTTGTAAGTCAAGTAGGAAAGCTCTGGGTTTCGGGGTTAGCCTGCCTGCAACCATTCGCTCTCTAGATTATCAGTAGGAGTTTTAACCCAGAATCTCCTTCTTCTCTCTCTTGTTTCTCTTCCTCTTTAGATGTGCCTTCCAGATATGCCATATCATTTGAATCTGAGTTTCAAGGAATTCTCATTAAATTCTCATAGAATAAAAATTGGGGTCAGGCGGTAAGACACAGAGCTAACTTTAAATAATTTATTTTCCAGAAGTAGTAACAGACATGTTTTTCAGGATGCTATGGCTCTGGATTCTACTTAATTAAGTAATTCTATAAAAATAAGGCCTTAGTCCATGGCATAAAACTTATCTGAGTTTCTTCTCATATAAAATGTATAAACTAATGCCAAGTAACATGAAAAATTAGAAATGATTGCAGGATACCTGGATTGCTAAATGATAGGTGATTTTCTAGAAAAGATACACCTTATTGCCTATGCTCCATGAGGCAAAATGTGGAAAATGCTGTTTGAAGGCTGCCTAGAATACCCTGGGAGCCTCAAGGAGGAAGGCAGCCATTCAAAGGGTTGGCTGGAGCCAGCTCACAATATCAAGTCGGCTCTTCACAAACTAGGCATACAAATGGGACATTCCAGGAACAGGTGTGGGCCCCAGCAATGGAAACAAAACAGGAATGCATGGCATGTTCAAAGTGACAGATTGGGAAGTTTTGAGTATGACTGGGTATGGATACCTAGAGCATCAGGAAGATAAGGGATTCATGGAAGAATGATTGCTCACTAGAGAGAAGAAAACTCACTTTTTTCCTCCTCTCCCTCCCTTCTTGCCCACAGCATGCTCAGACATTTCTGGCTTTTCTTTATACTCTGTTCCTGAAAGAAATTTCCATGTGTACCATATGTGTAGGGGTGTGCTCACCTATGTGTGTACATATGGAGAGCAGAAGTTAACTTTGTTTTTTTTTCCCTTTTCTTCTATTGAACACTATCCTTTTCCTTCCTTCCTTCCTTCCTTCCTTCCTTCCTTCCTTCCTTCCTTCCTTCCTTCCTTTGTTCCTTTTTAAAATTTTTATTTTATTTAACATTTTTTTTCATTTATCTCACATACCTACTTCAGTTTTCCCTCCCTCTTCTCCTCCCATGGTTGGCCACCAAGCCTGTGGGATGCTTAGCATTGAAGTTACAGATGTACACAGCCATGCTTAGCTTTTTCTTTTTTTTTAACCTGGGTACTAGGGATCAAATGAAGGGCCTCATGCCTGAGCAGCAAACACTTTACCCACTGAGGCATCTCTCCAGCACTGCATTTCAAAGAAAGACTAAGAACACAGAATGGGAGGAAGGGAGTTAGGTCTGCCCTTGTGGAGTTACCATAATGCTTATTAGTTGTTTTCTTCAGATTACTATGTGATGTGATAATGATTAGGTAAAAGATTAATTTGAGTTATGAGACCAGAAAATCCAAATAGTGGACAGTGATAGAAAAGATTACCATAGACTATAATACAAATCAAAGGGGAAATAGAAGGAAAGACCTGACTATTATTTGTGTATAATTAGTAAACTAGAAATAAATGATATATATCAGTGGAGCATTGTGCTTGATATGTATTGTTAAAAATTGACTAGGGTCTGTTTCCACTGCTAGGTTTTCCAAAGAATAGAAAGATGTGGAGGGGTGTTTTCTGTGGGAAGATGCTGGCTTTCTGTTTAGAAATGAATGAATCCCAGAGGAGGCACCTTTAAACAGGGCTGTGATTCTACTGGGTGTAAGGCTATGTCTATATATGTAGAAGGAATGATTTTTTAAACATGATTAGTTAATGATGAATTGTGATATAATGGTTACAAATGCTGTTTGTAATTTGTTTTCCACTTTCTCCCTGATTCAGAAAAAAAAAAAATCTTGCTAAAAGTATGTTTTAAATTGTTAAATAATATTATTTTAGGGATCGATTTTTGATACCACAATTTAAGCATATCCCTAAGGAAACTGAAAATACACATCATATGTATGTTCAAATTCAAGGCACAAGAATCAAGCACTCTGTTCCCTGGGTGTACAATGAGCAAAAATTACCTTTAAACACAGATAAGCCTGCAAGTATTTAAAGGGTGGAAGCATCAATGAACAGTTTCAGAAATAGCTGAGATCCCTACAAGTAAAGTAATGAAAAGAATGTGCAGTGAGAACACAGAATGTGCTAACAGTCAAAGTTTATAATATCATGCAGAAATGCCATTATTTGGTACACTTAAGATAAAGTGGAAAATGGTGTTTTCGGGAAGTTAAGCCTCCCAGCTGATGAGTGATAGGGGCGTTTTCTGGTTTCTGTGACTCTGTAGGCAGAAAACCGGCTTTGCTGCCAAGTGTGTCAGTAGAGGTGGGAGGATAGGGGCCTTTCTGAGATGAAAGAAAGCTCTTGTTCAGAATAAAACCAGCTTGTGTTCAAAACAGAGAAGGCACATAGTAGACCATATTTAGTTGAGGACATTCTTTTAAAAATTTGCCTATCAAGCAATTTTTTAAAATTACTTTCTATCTAAACATTTCAATGCTCTGCTTTATAAAAAGAAAAAAAAAACAAAAATTGTCTTCATGCCTATTGTGGTAGAGGCATGAAACTCATGGCTAGATGTGGTCTTGTGGAGGTGGAGTTTAGGATTAGAAATCTCTGTGCATTTTTGTTATGCAAAAGATTGCATTGGATATTTCAACCATTGCTACCAATGAGTTTTGAGATCATCATTGAAAATATTCCTGAAGATTGTATGAAACTTGGTTGTGTTCCCATCCTCCTTATACATGAATCCACCCTTGACAGCAATTTTCTCAGCTAAGGCACCTGCTGCGATTTTTGTCAAGTAGAATTAAGCTTTTGTGAATAACCTACTTTTTGAAAAGAAGCGGACCAGGAAAAAGTAAATTATGGGAAGGACGAGGTAGAAACAGAGGAAGAAGAGGGAAAGGTAGATGAGGGGGAGAAAGGGAAGGGAGAAGAGAAAACTCAAAAGCTTCTTGAGTCTGACCCTCTGAAATTGTAGCCCTTGGCGAAGAGTATTACATATTGAGATGATGCCAGGCTGCTCCTGTGATTCATCTCCTCCCTTGTCAAGGCCAGTTGAGGCAATGCCTTCAGGAACCTCCATACTTTGTGAAGAGGTACTTTATGTCAAAAGGAAAGCCATAAGCACAATAATAATTAGGCTTTCCAAGCAGAGAGGATTAGATCTTGATTAGTGAACAACCACAACAACTTAAGGTCAAAGTATTGTCAGCTAATTCATTTAATAAGCTTCTTCATCATTTCTAAGGACTTGTTCCCTCTTTGCAGGCCATTAGCAAATTGGGTAAATTACTCTCTTAAAATGTTCCTGGAGAGCTAATGATAGAGCACAAGGAAGTCTGAAGCCTGGCATCTCATATGCATCTATGTTAAGTCTCTGCTCTGCCACTGTGTTTGACCTAAGGATACTGAACAAAACCCCATGCACTAGGTTGGGGATCATGGGTTCTAGAAGTTGGGACAACATAATTTGGCCTAAAATTTTTGTGTCAGGTATGCTTCGCCCATCAGAATACCTATCAAGGCTATTGGAGGAATGCTTGAATTCAGGAGAATGGTTGAGTACAGATAGGAGTTGGTATAGTGTCCTACACTGCTAATCTCAACACTCCTAAAGAGGGGGGAAGATGATGAATCTGAGGCCAACTGGGATATGCCGTGAGATTCTTTCAAAAAATAAAGGAACAAAAATTAGACAGAGTAGGCAATGTCTCAACAGAAAATTCGTTCACTCCCATCTGAAACCCAAGCCCTGAGTCGGGATATTGACTCCATTGTAGGGTATATCACTTTTCACACTCCATTTTATTCAGGTGGTTCCCTTCCTAGCCTTATTAATTTCACCTTCTTTTGTTGCTTATGGAAAACTCAGACTCCGTGGCTTGTTGCTAAGTAAAGCTGCGAAGATGCTTTCAGGAATTAGGAATAGGCAATGCATTAGGCTTAGCATTCTCATACTCAGTTTGAAGAGCATAAGTTAATAGTTTCATCACACATAGACTTACTTACCTCCTAGGATGGGTAATCCATGTTTTTCAACTCGTAGATATGACTGTTGAAGTCCTCGTTAGCGGCTCATCTAAGATTGCTCAGTTTATAAATTGTGGGACTAAGTAAGAAAAAAACAAAAAACAAAAAACTAGTCTTGGGCCATGCTCTGCATGTGATTTCATGGGGTCGTTTCCCCTGTTAATGTGGCTGAATGTCCCATATTTCTTTCCACTGGGCATGTACTTTTCATTCTCTGGTCCTATGACCACTGAGTATGATTTTCTTCCTCCTTATACTTCCTTGTACCCTGTGCAAATCCATGTGGCAGTGAGCAGGTGGTGACATATGGGCAAGGTCACAGAGCACTGTATGCTTTTGCTTTGAGAATATTTTCATGGCATAGTCACAGAGGGAGGAGGCTGCAGGTGCTCCTAACAATTCCATGGCTTATCTATCTAGATGAAAGACAATATACTCCCCTTCATTCTTTCTGATTTCCTCCCTTAGGCTTTCAAATACCTACCAAAGGTAAGAGAAACTGGGTGTATGCATACCAATAAAATACTGGTAAATCTAGAATATCCTCCTCTCCTAAAATCTTAATTTTAAGCCTTTCTCCTTCTAAACTTTTATGCAGCTTTTAATTTATAGAATCATCAAGCTTATTTATAGCCCTCACATATCTATTACCTGGTTTAAATAGTTAATATCTCCTGGCCAATGCAATTTCATTTCTGTGCACGCCCTAAGTTGTTCCCTCCCATATTGTTTTGAAGCAGATCCTGGCATCATTTCATTTCACTCATCATACTTAAATATAAGTCTCTAAATTAGAGGTTACTTAAGTTATATTCATAATATTATAATGATAAAAACTTTACCATAAAACTATAAATTATTGAAAATTCAGATAAGGTTCAAGTTACAATTGTCTCATGAATACCATAGTTTACTTTTTTATATTTTGCTTAAATAGGCTTCCAAGTAGCACTCACACGTTGCAAATGTTTATAAACCTTTTAAGCCACTTTTAATCTATAGGTTATATCCCCATCCTACTCATCTTCTCTTCTTCCTTCCCTCTCCCCCTCCCTCTCTCTTTTACTTTATTTCTGAAATTTATTTAGTGAAGTAACTGAGTTGAGGTATTAGCAAGTTCCAAACTGACTGGTGTTTGTAGATTGTTTCAACACATGTACTTCTGCATGTTTTTCAATGTCCTTGGTTTCTACTTATTGGTAATTGTATCTAAAAGTCGAAACTGTCTTGAGAAAATAACCAAATATATACTCAAACACATCGGAGGGTGAACTCCAGTTATTGCCCTGAGATCTCTGGTCAAAACCCAGCTTTGGGACAAGGAGGAAGACCTGTGGCCCCAGAACAAGCTGCTGGTTGAGCACATAGTCTGGAGCCCGAATATCTGGGTTCCACTCCTGGTCCTGACACTTATGAGCTGAGTAAACTCTGGAGAAATTACTTGACATCTCTGGGCTTCAGATATCTCATCTGTACCCGAGTCATGGGATTGTGAAGATCAAAAGAATCGACGTACGTGTGTGCCTAGAGCACTGCCTATCTTAAACTATTCACAAGTCTTAGTGCTATTTGTGAAAGACAACTTAGTCAGGAGTTCAAAGCCCAGAGAATGGTGAAAACAGGAGGATTCATGGGCGCAAGAGACAAAGCTGCAGAGCGGACCAAGTGCAGCCTTCCTGGAAGCCTGTCCGTTCCTGATCACCCTCCGTTGACTGCCTTGTCTCCGTCTCACTCCCTCTTTATGCCTTTAGCTTTTCCTACAGCAGATCCCATGTGAGTTATTCATAGTACGTGAAACGTTTGCTCATGAGTCAGTGAAGAAAGCAAAGGGGTGACACCAATGCCCAGCAATCTCGGAGCCAGACTTGAAGATGTCTCAGGGGGTCTGTTTTGGCACTAGTCTCTGCTCAGCTATCATTCCTCACTTGATGTCTGCTTCTTATCCTGTTCTACGCTTCAAGAGTCAAAGGCTGATACTCTTATCAATGTTTTCCTTCCATTCCTAATAGCTGCTGCCCTGAAAAGGAACCTTCTCGCTCTAGTCCACAGAGTATTTTCTTTTATTTGAGCATATTTGTCTTGAACTTAAAAAAAAAAAAAAAAAAAAGAAAAGCTGAAATCCAGTTGCATTTTCTGCTTTTCCTTGCTTACCTCTTTTTGCATTGATCCTGGACCACTTGCTCATGGTACTGATTTCATTGTTTTCAGAATGTTTCTTTCTTGCCAAGGCATTTCTTTCTCAGTGATTTTTAGGCCAGCTCTGTAGGCTTAGCTTGTTTTATGGTAATTATTCCTGGTGAGAAGGGCTTACCTATTACCAAATGTTTCTTGTTTGGTTTCACATAGTTCCAGTGTCCTTGAAAGCAGGGACAGCAGAGCTGCAAGCAGTTTGGCTGTGCTATTTAACAGAAACACAGCCCTTCCCAATGCATATTACCTGCAGCTAACTTATTCACTCCATAGAAACTTAGAACTTACGCATGCCTCTATACATAGTAAAGCCTAGAATACTTACCATCTGACTGAACAGACAGCTTTGCTGATCTCTCTTTTAAGAAGTAGCAAATTGGGGTTGGGGATTTAGCTCAGTGGTAGAGCGCTTGCCTAGCAAGCACAAGGCCCTGGGTTCAATCCTCAGCTAAAAAAAAAAAAAAAAAAAAAAAAAAAAAGTAGCAAATCTATGTATAAAAAGTAACTGAGCAAACAGCTCCTAACTAGAAAACAGAAATTGTAGAATTATCTAACTTTCTTAAAAAGTGCAAAACACTAGAAAAGAGTTGCCTATTCCTGGGTGAACAGGCATGCAACCAAAATAATATGCATGCTTTTAGATGTTGAAAGAAAGGCAGGTCTTTCTCTGTTTCTTTGCCTCTGAGACATGGAAGCACACAGTGGGCTATTTTTCTCCTTTGCTTTTCCATTTTTCTTTATTTTTCCCAGGAAGACAAATATCTTAGACTGTGAGAAGATTGGGAAATTTCTGGAGGTTACTTTATCTTAGACATTGTTCCATTCCCCTCCCAGCAAGGCCACAACTTCTCTCTGCTCAGTCTGGTATGGCCCAACCTACTGCTGAGACTAAAGGGAATCTCTCTCAAGTCTCTCTCTAGGTCTCTGTTTACTCAAGGACCGATCTTTGCCAACAGATATCAAGTCAAAAACGACTCTCTATACAGAAGCCTAGTTTAAAAGTGTTAGCTAATAGCAAGTATCTCTGGGAGAATTTTCCCTTGAGTTGGAAATATAGTTAGAAGGGTAAATGAGAAAAAATAAAAATAAAGGATAATGTATTTGTTGAATTGATTTCTATCATGTAGATGCAATTTCATACACATATTTCATTTAAATAATCCCCATAAAAACCCTATTTGGGAGAAGTAATGTCATACCTTGTGATAGCAAGACCCAGAAAATAAAATTTCCACACTCTAAGTTCTATATTCTCATAAACAATGGCATGAGCTTCTAGCTTTCTGCTACATAATCCATTCAGTGTTAGCCTACTTCTTATGCTCACAAAATAGCTGCAGGAGATCCAGGCATCATACCTTTAGGTAACAAGGCACAAAATAAAGAAGGAAAACAAATGGATGACAATCCAGCCAGGCTTGTTTTCTTTCTTAGATTCTTGGTTGGTACCTTCAGCTGATACATACTTCATCAGCAGTTAGGATTTTCCTTTTTTAAACTGGGCCCATTGTCATCTCAACCCCCCCCACCCCCGCAAACATGTTCTGTAGACACAAAAACAGGGGGGAATTATCTCCAAAGAAGTCTCAGTTTAAAAAGTAAAACTTAAAAGTTGAAACTCTGATCCAAACACTTGTAGGTTTTCAGATGACCTTGACAGAATAAAGGTCCAGATGCTCCCTCTGACATCCTGGGCATGAAACAAAGATCCAAAAGGTGAAATGATTTCCCTCTGAGTCTTGAGTCAAGTAAAGGAAGCTCCAGTGAGGAGTGCAATCGCCAAGTGTGTCCTCAGCCAGATGTGGGGACAATTGAGGATGCTCTCCATATCCTCACTGTGTATCGGGTATCTCTGCAACCCAGGGCAGCCATCCCTGTGGTAAGGGCACAGGAGGCCTGTGTGGAACTGCTGGATCCTATTGGCTTGGCAGAGACAAGGGGCCATGTGCTGAAGCTCCAGCTGGAAAGGGAAGTGTCTGGCGCTCACCAGATGACTGCTGCCCACTCAGCAAAAATCTCTTCCCGTCCAGATGCCCACAAGCTACAGGCCCCAGCGATGCTTGTTTTGCTATAAAAAGCAAAAACAAACAGCGATGTCTTTAAAAGGTAACTGCTCATGCATGCACTTTTCATGTTGATAGGGAAATGCTCCAAGTGGAACCCCATCAGACACCTGATACCAAGAGCAAAGTTATGTCTCCTTTTTTTCCCCCTTCTTTTTTTTTCCTCTGCCAGGCATGGAACCACAAGAGAACAGTGTGTCCTCCAAAACAGCTTGCACAGGCAAAGAGAATCCACCCTTTTGGTCACCTGAGGGAGTCAGCCAGCTCCAGGGAGCTAGACTAGTTTTCTGAGGGAAGACACTTAGTTACAGCACCCGTGAGTAGACTATGGAAACAAGAGAGGGTTTTTAAATGAAATACTGTAAGTCTCCTGGGCTGTATAGAGAGCACAGCTTGAAAAACTCACAAAGTCTGGCTGTCATCTCAATGTGTGAGATGAACCCCTTCTAGAGAAACTGCTGCTACCTGCAGTGTTGGTTCTAATTCATCCTGTCCCCTTCCCTTTTCCTGGAAGTCAGACATCCGGAACTTCATGTGAACAATGCAGTCTGTTAGAGTTGACAACCATGGATGTTACTAGTTCATCTGGCCCCTTTGCCCAAACTAGAAAACTCCATAGCTGTACAAGTCAAAGGCAGGCCAGAATGAAGCTCTCATTCACCAGAGACTGTGCAAGCTGCCCAGGTGTAGATGATCACTCCCAGAATTACTACTGGCTCATGATCCAAACAAAACCTGTCAGTGGGCTACACTCAGCCCACAGGCCGCAGCCCGCAGCCCACAGCTTAACATTTTGCAGCCTCCGTAGCTGTGGTTAAAATAAAGTTCTGGGGCCACATCACCTGGCTTTAAATCCAAACTCTGCCATTTATACAAATGACTTAAGATTTCTCTGCCTCAGTCATCTCTGTTTGTATCTCGATAAATATCCACTTGAAGCTACTTCATAGGATTCTTACAAGGACAAAACTAAATATTTGTGAAAAAGAACCATTCAGAGCATAACATACAGACATCTAGTAAGTGTTAGCAATGTGAAAGACTAATTTTTCACATGCTTTGGCCAGCTCTGTGAGTCAATCTTTGCTAAATGAGTCTAAGCATGTAGAATGGATGAGTGACCTGAGGCCTTTGTAACTTTTATTCCTAGGGGTGTGCTGTAGTTCACTCTGTGCATTTGTGTAGGCAAGGAGCTCAAACTAGCAAGATCATTTACCCCTGACTGACTAAGGCAACAAGAAACTTACGTAAAATATAAATGCTGTACATGAGCTACTGCTCCTGGCACAGGCTGCTAGCTAACACCCTTCACAATGACATCTAAAAGCCACTGAGAGAAGATTAAGCTCAGTAGCATGTGTTATAAAAGGCAAAGATGTGTGGGCTATGTTTTAGAATTATTTGCAGTGAAACAATTACAAAGCGCTGGAGTTCAGTGTGGGAAGTACTCCATTATTTGACTTCATCTTCAAAACTGGATAATTCTCGCCGGGACAACTCTATGCTTTAAAAACTGTCACCATTGTTTTTATATCCAAGATGTATATGGCTCAGCCTCAAAGGGGAATGCTGTGTGTTAACAGTAGTGAAATATGTGTTTAGCTACAAGGATGTGGGAGTGAGATGAGACTGAATTCAGTGGTTCTGCTCTGCTAGACCCAATCATGTCTAAATGGTTTTTTTTTAAGTGAAGCCTATCAGATTTACTATAAAACATGTTGATAAAATTTAGCTCCACTTGTAGTCAGATAAAGTTCTTCTCTCATTTTGTTAATGTAGAAGCTTCCCATAAAAACTTACTAAGCACCAGGCAGTGGTGGTGTATGCCTTAAATCCCAGCACTTGGGAGGCAGAGGCAGGCAGATCTCTATGAGTTCAAGGCCACCCTGGTCTACATAGGAAGATCCAGGACAGGCACCAAAACTACACAGAGAAACCCTGTCTTTAAAAACAAACAAACAAAAATATATTAAGCTATTTATTTATAGGTTTATTCATAGGTTCCATTGACATGAAAAGGCAATAGTAACCCCTAAACTCCTTTTTTATTCATTTATCATGAACGTGGCCAAGCCATCATCAATCTAAAGCTTCTCCCTTTAGACCAAGATTTCTCAATCTTGATACTATTGACATATAGGGCCAGATGTTTCTTTGTTCTGGAAAAATGCGTAAGTCCTGAGAGGTACTTAGCAGCATCCTTGGTCTCTCATAACTGAGTGATAACACCCATCCCTCCCTGTGCGTTAAACAAAATTGTACACTAGGATTATATTCTAGGGAAGAGAAGAGGCTGAATTTGGTTCCTACTCTCTTCACCAGAGGAAAAAAGATACTCTAAAGATGGGAAACTTTCACAAATAAGGCAATCTACAAGTTATGTACTGAAATGCTGAAACATGGGCCTATAATCACCAAGTTTAGCAAATGAATGTTTCTGCCAAATCATCTAGCTAGCAACTTGTCCATGTGTCATGCAGTCAGTCTGCTTTAAAAATAAACCACTCTAGAAGACTGGATCATCACCTAGGCCACCTGCCTTTTTTATGTTTGCCTAGACTTCTCTAGACATAGTACTGTTTGTCCATCTTCACTCATATAAAAACTCAACTGGCAAGAATCAATGATTTAGGAAGCAGAAAGATAAGCAAGGTGGTACATCAGTATAATCCAAGCACTCTGGAGACTGAAGTGGGGACATTGTGAGTTTATGGATAGCCTGGACTACACAATGAGTGAGACTCTTCCTTCTCCTTCTCCTTCCCCTTCCCCTTCCTCTTCCCCTTGTCCTTCCTCTTCCCCTTCTCCTTCTCCTTCCCCTTCCCCTTCCCCTCCTCCTCCTTCTCCTTTTCCCCTCCTCCTCCTTCTCCTTTTCTCCTCCTCCTCCTCCTCCTCCTCCTCCTCCTCCTCCTCCTCCTTCTTCTTCCTCTAATATATTACATCTCATCTGCAGTTTCCAAGAGAAAGAAAAGCACGGAGGGACATCATCAGAGATCTTCATGGCCATCTCTTTCATTTTAAAGGGCAAGATGCCAAGGCCTGGAAAATAGTCTGCAGCACAAATATCTCTAATACACCTCAGCCATTCAAGCCATAGCCTGGGATTTTCAAAAATATAGGCTTGGAATATAACATTTCATTGAGTGAAATGTTTAAAATTACCCTGGTGGCAATTTTTAAAATCTGAGGAATAAGGAAGACAAAAAAGACAAAATAAAAATGTTCTTCCAATTGGAAGCACAAAAATTAAGGAAAACAACAATTTGTCTTCTGCCTTGGCATCCAGAAATATGCATTTGTTTGTTCTTTAATGACATATGATTGCACAATATCAGCCAATTGTGGATGATTGACTTCCACCCATTTGCCTAATCACAGTTATGAATTTTGTCTCCTGAATAAATTATGATTAAGATGTTGAAGAAATAATGGCCTGAGACTACTCACTTTCTTCCTAATTCCATGCAGTATTGTGATCTCTATACAGTTTGTTATCACAAACTAGGGTCAAGTGACTGAATCCACCCCACTGGTATAGGGTGACCATCCCTATGTACTAATTTCATTAATGAAGGAAACCAGTAATTAAACATCTAAAATCTGTAGCATGAGCTTGTACACTCACGTGCCCCCCTCTCCCTCTCTCTCTCCATATCTGCCCCCGTGTGTGTGTGTGTGTGTGTGTGTGTGTGTGTGTGTGTGTGTGTGTGAGAGAGAGAGAGAGAGAGAGAGAGAGAGAGAGAAATCTTGTTTGCTGCATGTAATTCTTGATCTAAACAAATAAGAATAAGGCAGAAAATTATTAAGTTCAGACAGTGCTCAAGCTGGGAATGAGAACATCACTGGAGAAAGGTGGAACATGTTTTTCTGTTGTGTACAAGTTTTGATTACAGGTGTATATTGCAGCTTATTGCCTGCTATGTGTCTCAGGCTGTCTTTCACTTGTGATTACCAGAGTTAGGCAGTAATGGAGCTTACTTTTCTACAGTCCTATTCCAAATCTCTTCCAGTGCTCAATATGAAGAAAACCTCCTACTGTGGCTTGGTATAAAAGTTATTGAAAGACCAGGAAATGCCTTTGTCCTTGTTTTGGGCCAAAAAATGAATGATCTCATTCAGAAATGGGTACAGTGCCAAAATATGGAATGTGCTATTAAAATAAGCACATGATTTGTTTAAAAACAAAACAGAACAAAGCTTGTCTAAGGGGTGGAGCGGCAATCTATTCTAGGCAGCTGCCTTCAAAACTGATTGAAAGAGATGTGTTATATTAACCTAAGACATGGTAGACTGCACAATCACCTTTTGACAAGAACGTAAAATGAAGAATCCTTTTGGACAATGTCTATGCATTTAACAATTATTAAGTAAGAGTCTGATGGATTTGGATGATACAAACTCCACAATGATTAGGTCAAAGTCTTCTCTTATATTTCGTGATTGGAGACAGTAAAGATAAATACATATTATATCATGTAGAAATAAATGCCAGGAGGAAAAAATATGGCAAAGGGGTAAAGTGTATGGGGAATAGCTGAAGTGGGATTGGATGAATGAGCTAGTTTGTTAGATAGTTAAGGGATAGCTCTCTAATAAGGAATCATTTTCTCAAATAATTGATGGAGTTAAAAAGAAGGCTTTGTAGATATCTAAAGAAAAATATCAAGAATTAGTCTGTGTGTTCCCACAGGAAATTGATTAGAGCACAAAACATCTGGCCTATATGTTTTTAGAATGAAAAGGAGTGGGATAAAAGAGAGAGTGTGGAGATTTGGGAAAACAGGAAGGAACCTTTACATGAATACCCTGAACTGATGACTGTCAGTACTTATTGGACAAACCTTAAAATTAGAATGTGTATCAGCAAATCTCATCTCTGGTTTTGTAAGAATAAGACCCAGGGCCTTGACAAACCTCACTAGGCAGATTTCAGTGAGTTTTGCTGACAACAGAATGGTCTGTTGGAACTTCCCTTCAAAGTTTAATGACCTCAGAAAGCAAAACTTGGCATGGATTGCCTAGGTTAAATGGTGCTATGAATTTGGGTCAGGAGGAGACGCCATCTAGATTACACCTGAGGGTGGGCATTGGTCCAATTCACCAGACTGCATGCCTAATGTTCATAGGAAGTGAGCTTGCAGGGCCAAGCTAGAGAAAAGAAGTAAGAGAGTTACAAAGACAAAAGTTGGAAGAGGAGACTATGTGAGATATTATGTTATCCAGACCCTACTGCTTCCACATTCAGACTTCACCATCCTTGTCTTCAGGATGAACAATTCATTCTTCTGAAGACTGAGGACTTTTGCTGGCTGAGACAAGGATGCTGTAGAATTCAGTCAGGGAACCTTTCCAAGAATGCCTTTTAGAAGTTCTCACCTCCCCGCTCCCACTTTTATTGAAAATAGATTTTTTTTCCTCACATAATATTTCCTGATCACAGTTTTCCCTCCCTCTTCTACTCCCACCCCCTCTCATCTATATCCACCCCCTTTCTATCTCTAATTGGGAAATAAACAGCTTTCTAAAGGACCATAATAAAAATATATATAATAAGTTTTTTTAAAAAAAACTAACACTTCAGAATTGGACAAAAATTAAATAAATGGAAGAAAAGAAGCCCAAGAGAAGGCACAAGAAACAGAGACCCACTCATTTACACACTCAGAAATCCCATAAAAAACACTAAAATGGAAGCCATGATATAGATGCAAAGGATCTGTAGGTTTAAAAGTGAGAAGAAAAAATATATTAATAAAATAAAATAAAAATAATAGGATAATTTAACTTTAAAAAAAAGGAAGAGACCTGGCATGACATTATGAGACAAAGAACCTCCAAAGATGCCCTTTGAGATCATTTTCTGTTGGCCATATACTGCTGGGCATGCAGCCTACCCTTAACAGTAGTGTGTTTCCCCACTAAAAGTCCCTTGGAAACTAAATTTTCATTTTCAAGTGCTTATCAACAGGTACTTGCTTCTGGGTTAGGGATGGAGCCATGTTTCCATTTCTCTTCTCAGTTCTTAGATCCCATCTGGTGCACACCCATGCAGGCCCTGTGCATGATGCTGCCTCTGTCTCTGTGAGTTCATAAGTGCATGGATCCTGTTAGTTTAGAAGGCTTTGTTATCTTGGTGTCCTCCATCCCCTCTGACTCTTACACTTTCTCCACCTCTTCTTCCTAGGGGTTCCATTAGCCCTGAAAGGAGGGAGGGATTTGATGGAGATATCCCATTTAGGGCTAAGTGTTTCAAGATCTCTCACTCTCTGCATAATGTCTAGCTGTGAGTCTCTGTATTTGTTCCCATCTGCTTCAGGAGGAAGCTTCTCTGATGATGGCTGAGCAAAGCACTGATCTATGTATGAGTATAGCAGAATGTCATTAGGAGTCATTTTATTGCTATATCTTCTTTTTCTTAGAACAGTAGTATTTGTTGTTACCCTAGGTCCCTGGGCTATCTAGTATCAGGTTCTTGGTCATACAAGAAATATCAGTTATGGGTTCCATCTCATGGAGTTGGCCTTCAGTCACATCAGATGTTGGTTGGTTGCTCCCACAAGCTTTGCGCCACCATTGCACTAGCATATCATGTAGGGATAACACTATTGTAGATCGAAGTGTTTGTGGTGGGACTGGTTTTACATTTCTACTTTGGTAGCATACAGAGTACCTTCCTGTACCAAAGATGTTAGCACATAGGGGTGAAGGCTCTATGTAGGCACAAGCTCAACTTCTTCATGTTCAATGAGTTGTGTGCGTGTTATCTTCAGCAATGAGGCCTTGCCATCATTTTTTGGAGAGCAACATATAGTCTTGGCAACAGCCTGGGTTGTTTGGCAATTCCTACAGGACCAATTGGAACAACTCAATTAGATATAGCCCAATCTCAATACTAGAAACTTCATTTGATGACAAGAGATGTCCAGTTGGGGCTCTGTCTCTCCCATTATTTGGTGATTTCATTTAGATTGCTTTCATATATGTATATATTTTTAGGAAGCTTCTACTATATTAGGTTTCCATACTACTTCTCTCAAATGGCCCTTAATTTTAACCATCTCTCCCTGTATTCCTTCCCTCATCCTCCTCTTTCCTCCCCTTCCCTGCTGATCCTCTCATTCAAGTCATTGAAGAAGGTATCAAAAGATGAAAAGATCTCTCGTACCCATGTAGGATTAACATAGTAAAAATAGCCATCCTACTCAAAGCAATCTACAAATTCACTGCAATCCCCAACAAAATTCCAACACAGTTCTTCACAGGTCTTGAAAGGACAAACTTCAACTTCATAAGGAAAACACACACACACACACACACACACACACACACACACACACACACACGGGGTTTGGAGGGGAGAACAAAACAGGAAAGCTAATACATTTTCTGTTTAGTTTTTGTCTGGATGAGCCGGCTATTGATGAGAGTGGGGTGCTGAAGTCTCCCACTATCAGTGTGTGATGGTCAGTATGTGATTTAAGCTGTGGTAGTGTTTCTTTTGTAAACCTGGGTGCCCCTGTGTTTGGTGCACAGGTGTTAAAAATTGCAATATCCTCTTGGTGGGGTTTTTCTTTGGTATTTAGAGTCTTTCCCTATCTCTCTTGATTAGTTTTGGTTTGAAGTCTATTTTGTTAGATATTAAAATAGCTATACCAGCTTGCTTCTTAGGTCCATTTGCTTAGAATATCTTTGTCTATGCTTTTACAATAAGGTGATGTCTATCCTTGATGTTAAAGGTGTGTTTCTTGGATGTAGCAAAAGGATGTATCCTGTTTTCATATCCATTCTGTTAGTCTGTGTCTTTTTGTTGAGGAATTTAGACTATTGATCTTGAGAGATATCAATGAGCAGTGATTGGTGATTCTTGTGTATTTTATTGTTGTTATTGCTGCTGCTGCTGCTGCTAGTTGTAGTGGTGATGGTGGTGGTGGTGGTGGTGGTGGTGGTGGTGGTGGTGGTGGTGGTGGTATATGTGTGTGTGTGTGTGTGTGTGTGTGTGTGTGTGTATGTGTGTGTGTGTGTGTGATGCGCACCTTTAATCCCAGCACTCAGGAAGCAGAGCCAGGTGGATCTCTGTGAGTTCGAGGCCAGCCTGGTCTACAGAGTGAGATCCAGGACAGTCACCAAAGCTACACAGAGCAACCTTGTCTCGAAAAACCAAAACAACAACAACAAATATATATATATATATATATATATATATATATATATATATATATATATATATATATATGAAAAGAGAATGGCAGTGTGAACTAGCTCTTTCCCCTCTTACCTAACGAGTGTTCTATATTTTGAATACTCAACTTTAAACACGACTCACATGTCCCAGTTGGAAGCAGTTTCTCTGTTTCAAGGGCAGATTTTACCTACCAGCTTCACAGGCTTTCCCTGCCTTGGGGACATTAAGCACACATGTTGAGAGTTGGCACACAGTAGAGACAGTAGGACCGGCAGGGAGCCAGCAGAGACTTGCTGGAAATCTATTTAAGCAAGGAAACACATCCAGGTAAAGGACAGAGGCCATGTTGAAACGATTCGGTTTTACTTGATTTGGTGTTTATGAGTTTTGTTTTCTTTTGTAATTTATAATTTTCTTTCTTTCTTTTTTTTTTTTTTTTTTTTTGATTGCTACAGCTCATACATTTGGGAAACAGTTTTTGATATCTACAGAGTCCCAAGCTCTGTATCATGCATGTTAAAAAAAAAGAATGGATAACATGGTACTTGCAGTTATGAAATTCACAGTTTTGTTTTATGAAAGAAAGTGAGAGAAAGGGGAAAAAGAAAAGGAGGCCTAGCAATAAAAACAAAAGTTAGAGAAAGATCCTTTGCAGATATGACAGCAAGGAGACATTATTTAGAATTATACAGTCCTGAGCTGTAGGTAGCTCTCAGATTTTAACCCGGGTATCTTTGTGAGATCACCTAATTGTCAGAAATGGGTCTTAGATGTGACCAATAATAGTTTAGCTTTGTATCACACTATCCACGTCAATCGCTTATAAAATAAAGAGAACAGATGCTTAATGATTTATTTTCCCTCCCAAACTACTCAGTGCTTTGAAACAAAGTCTTTAGAATGAAAGCCTCAGTATACACTTCTTCAGAATGCTAATAGAAGTGGCCACAACAAAACACCAGCATTTATCGAGGACTTGTGTTGGAGCCAAGAGCTATGATAGACTCTTTATATTCTTGTATTGTTCACTGCATACAGTATATTGGGGGAGATAAATAATTTTGTCCTATTAGTCAGATTACAAATGTGCACATTTCCGATCTAATATATTTGACATCAGAATGCAATCTGCAATTTATAAGTACATTAAATATGGATTTTTTTCTTTTACAATATCTGTTTCAAAGTAAGACTTTATACTTTTATAACCAATTTTCTCTTTGAAACAAAAAAGAATAATAATTTCTTTAAGTTGTAGTTAGTAAAATTGAGGTTCAAGATAAAGTGACTAAAAGAAGTATATCTAAGTTTTGCTTCATGATACAATTCCCTGCTCTACCTTTTGGGAACAAAAACTAAAAAGTGTTGCTAACATACAAGTTTTATTTCCCTTTACTTTCCATGACACAGTAGTTTGGGTCTATCATTAGAATAAATTGTAGATGTCCTATGTATTAGATATTAGTAAGAGTGTGTGTCACTGTTGCTAGACTTTATCTAAGACTTTATATACTGTATACCCTATAAATGAATAATAAACTCTGTGTGTGGGGTGTGTGTATGTGTGAATTTAACATTACTATTTATTTGACATTGACTGGTGACATTACCAATTTTATCTTTAGGATAAGAGCCTATTGAATTCATAGATCTATAAAGAGGAACTTGACCTAAATACACCTGGATGATAACAGAATTTCCCCTAGACTTTCAGGATCTTGAAAGTCTGGGTCCTTATGAGGAAGCAGGGTTGTAATTATTAACAGTTGATTATGAAGTAAATTCATTGAAGATTAACTGCAGTATTCTTTGACCCCACTATTTGTAACCAAACTGCTAATCTTGGATAAATATGAGATTATGTTACTAATCTAATAAATATGAGGTTATGTTACTAATCTAATAACATTTAACACTGGAAACTTCTGAAGTATATTAAAATTGCTTCATTTTGTATGTGTTTCTTTCTCTAACACAGAATCTTGGGGCCTTTTATAGGTCAGAGTGTTATTTCCAAGCAAGTTAATGACTAGCACAGTAATTGCCCATGTTATCAAGTCAGCCTTTGCATCAAACTGATTCCACTTTTAAGTTGACGTTTTAGAAAAGAAAAGATAGCTAGTCTTTGTAGATAATAATTGATTTAGGGAGTGAAACATTTATTATAAAGAGTTCTTTGCTTTCTGTCCATGGCAGCCAGTTGCCTGATAATCTTTTCTGACTCTGCTTTTAATTCAAAATGGGTATTACAAATTGACCAGGGCTAATTGAAGAGGGAGGTATTAGCATACTGTGTGTGTTTGTAATTTGCCTTTCTTAGTGGTCTTCTGATCAAGCAGCTTCAACATGGAGGTGCAGTTGTAAAATTTTATGTGGTGGAATTTGAAATGGCCTATTAGTTGAGGTCTTGTCAAGAAAAAAAAAAAAAGAAAGAAAATGAACACAGAAGCCTCCAGAGGCTTTAATGGTGGGTGTGACTGAAGTCACCAGTAAGGCATGTTTAGGCACAAGGGTCCCAGCTGTGATGGGATGCTATGATCCCCCACAGGCCTGAAGCCACTGTGGGAGGAAGTGATATGACTATAGAGCTGGGTGAGTAACAGCCATGGCAGGGACTTTGTGTGCAAAGTGGAAGTCCTGGAGGGGCTTTGTGTCTAAAATAGAAGACATGAAGTAACCTAGGCTTGTCTAGAATGCGGAAGAATGGGAAAGACATCCTCGACTTCTCTTTCAGCCTTCTTCTCATCTTCATCCTTCAAACCAAATAGGAAGTAAGACAGAAAATCAGTCTGAAGAGTCTGTCCACGGCACTTGGCTTCTTGAACACAGAGCTGGATATAAGGCCAACCAGGAGAGAACCAGCCCGAATTAGAAATGCTATTTTAAAACTCAAATTCTACTGAAAAAGAATGGTATATTTAAGGAATTCAGAGTCCTGGCCTCATTTGATCTTGGTTTCATGTCCACTTTCTGATACTTTCTTCCAAGTATGCTTGTAGGCATGCGACAACAGCCAAGAGAATTGCCGGTCAACTCAGCCTGCTCTAGCCTCAGTTCTAAGAACTGTGGGGCCCAGACTCCTATTTCTGCCCAGTGCAGAGTATACAAAGAAGGGAGAAAGTAACAAATAAAAGTCACTGAGACTCTCACCAGAAAGTGCTATGGTTAGCAATGGAGTGATTGTTTGGTAAAGAAATCCAGTGTGGGCAGATGCATGAAAATGATTTGCAAATGTTTTCACAACTGTATGAGGATGTTTGGGCCTACACATCTGCCAGAACATGGAAGCTTCATTTGCAAACCTGAGTGATGTTTTTATGAATGGAGAGCCCCAAAAGAGGATAGATTGCCCTTTCTACCCATCTCCCAAAGGGAAGTTTGTTTGGTGTTATATTGAATTACCGACTTGGAAAAGAAAATGAATATTTTAAAAATATTTTTTTAAATATTTAAAAAAGAAAAGGATGGGGGCCTGGAGAGATCACTTAGCCATTAAGAGCCCTTGCTGTTCTCTCAGAAGATTGGAGTTTGGTTCCCAGTATCCATATCTCGTGACCCATAAAAATGGAACTCCAGCTCCAGGGAATCCAACACCCTCTTCTGTCCTCTAGGGGCACCCATATGCATATGCACATACATACAGGCAAACACACACATACATATAAAAAGTAAATCTTTAGGAAAAGGAAAAAAGGCATCACCGTGTGATAAAATTTGCATTTATGGGTTACCATTTGTTATAAACAATTTATTGAAGCCAGTATTGGTTATCTCCCTGCTAGCATCTGAGAAGAAATGAATGATCCTATATCACAGATTTCTTTCCACGGTTTGTTATTACAATATTTTATGTCTCTTGCTTCATCATACATTTGCCTGGTAAACTGTCAACCTAGATTAATTTCATGTCTTTTCCTATATAATGCCAATTTTTCAGTGCTCCGTGCAATGGGAGAAAAACTAAACAATGATGATGTGTTTTGTGTATATGCCCCACCCCTAAATATACTGGGCTATTTATTGGTAATGTCTGACAACCTCCCATAGTTTTCCAATCTATTCAGTTTCCTACTCTTAGACAATTATTTTACATCTCCTTCCCTATCTTCAAGCCTCCCTTACTTTCTATCTTTTACCTCTGTGCACTTAACCTTTCTTACAAATCAGAAGTAATCGAAGGTGTGCCACAAGCTTCCTCTGCCACACCTCTACACGTCCCATCCCAGGCATCCAAACGCTCCCTTCTCCTCCTGTTAACAGGGAACCTCTACTGAATATAAACCTCTCTACGTGACTCTGACTCTCCTCCCTCCCTTACTTTATACTTAGGGACGTGAACTCAGTCATTCTCCCTGTCCTCTTCTAGCATTACCTCCCCAAATTGTTCCAGACTTTATGCAAACATGCTATTGTGTCTCTATCTCATCTTATACAAAAGCAAAGACATGCTTGTTGATTTGGTGCCTTTCATTAGCCACTCCCCCCCCCCCCCCCCGTTTTCTTTCCCCATTGTCTTCAGTAAAACCCTTCAAGAACTTCGTTTGTACTATTGAGTACCGGACAGAGGTGAGAGTCCTGCTTGGTTGCTGTGGCATTCACTCACCTAGCTCCTTTGGGAATGCTGTGGCCAGCTTTCATTGTACTTGATCCTTGTGACGTACTTTGTCGCTGAGATTCTACCCTTCCCTGAGTCTCCCAAACCTCGCAGGTCCTTCCACTAAGCTTCCATGCTTTCTTCATTATTTCTCCAGACATTAGGATCACTCAATCCTAAGCCTCAGCATGTCCCTGCCCCTTCCCTCCCTCTCGCCCTCCCTCTCTCCCCACCTCTCCCTTCAAACATCCTTCCTTCTCTTCCTTTATTTTGTTCTTTCTCTTTTTCTTTCTCACCCTGTTTACCACAAACAACACTCCCTGCTTCTGATCCAGAAATGCAAGCTCTCGTGATAATACTTTTTAAAAATAATCAAGCCACCATAATTGTAAGAAGTAGTCTATGCCTTAGCAGCTAGTGAGTTGCCGAGGGGCGGGGAAAATCAACATTTTATGAGAGAGCGATGTTATGCTTATACCTTTAAAACAACTTGTAGACTGAAAACCTGAAATTTTATTTCCCTTGAATTCTAGATATGTCTATTCATCTACCTTGTTGGTAACTCTACTTGAATGCTTTATAGATTCTCATATTTAATCTTTTTTTTTTTTGAGACAGGGTTTCTCTGTGTAGCTTTGGAGCCTTTCCTGGATCTCGCTCTGTAGACCAGGCTGGCCTCGAACTCATAGAGATCCACCTGCCTCTGCCTCCCGAGTACTGGGATTAAAGGTGTGCGCCACCACCACCGGCTCATATTTAATCTTACTCAAGCTGAATCCATCATCCAGCTAACTAACTCATAACTCAGTCACTTCCACCTTAGTTGGTAGCAGTCTATCTTTTGGTTGCTTACATTAAAATGCTGGATTGTGCCTGACTCCTTCCTTTGTCTCATTGCCTAAGGCCAGTTTATCAAACCTTGGGATTTTTTCCCTGCCATTTCCGTCACTTCCATCTTGTTCCCTAACTACCATCACTTGGCTTACCGCAGAGGCTCTCAAGGATTCTGTATTCTGTACTTTCCTGTATTCTCATCCCTTTGCTCCTTAGCTCATTTTGAGCATATCACATCATTTCATGCCTTCACTTAAAGGCCTCCAGGATGGCCTCTAAGCTCTTTCTAATCAGATTCTACCTAAGTCTTGGAATCATCTAGGCAACATTTCAACCGTGACACTCACTGTTAATGTGGCCGTCTAAAGCAGTGATTCTCAACCTGTGGGTCACAGTCCCCACAGGGGTTGCAAATCAGATATCCTGCATATCAGATATTTACATTATGATTCATAACAGTAGCAAAATTGCAGTTGTGAAGTAGCCACGAAATAATCTTATGGTTGGGGGTCAACACAACATGAGGAACTATATTAAAGGGTCATAGCATTAGGAAGGTTGAGAGACACTGTTCTAAAGCCTTGATGTCTACAAAGTATATTTCAAAAGTAAGAAGACATTACAAGAAAATTAAGATTGGGACAGATCACTTGCACCTTGCAAAATATTATTTTAAAACACAAATATGAAATCCTGGAGATGTCTGCTGAAGAGCCCAGACAACACAGATGGATGGAGATAGGAATCAGTGAGGTGGCTATCGAGGTACAGTCTTGCCTGAGCAGAGAGCTGTGCCACATGAGAGGAAAACACCTTGCTGAAGAGGGAGCTCTGGGTTTCAGTGCTCATTTTAAATCCCCCTAGATGAAGTCCTATAGAAACAGCCAACCTGAGAGCTTTCCTTTCCTGCTGAGCTTCTAATTCCTGTGCTAATCTGGCTCCTCCCTCCCAAGAGGAATCTTCTTTCCATGTTATACTAACATCATTCCGTTATTGCCAGTAGCATCCGAGCTGACTTTTTATTATTTTTATTATTATTATTATTATTATTATTATTATTATTATTATTATTATTATATTTGTGTTCTAATTCCACACATCAGCCATGGGTTCCCCTGTCCTCCCCATTCCCACCTTCCCCCCATCCCCTCCCCTCCACTCCCATCTTCTCCAGGGCCAAGACTCCCCTGGGGATTCATTTAAACCTGGTGGATTCAGTACAGGCAGGTCCAGTCCCCTCCCTCCAGGCCGAGCAAAGTGTCCCTGTGTAAGCCCAAGGTTCCAAACAGCCAGCTCATGCACCAAGGACAGGTCCCAGTCCCACAGCCTGGATGCCTCCCAAACAGTTCAAGCCACTCAATTGTCTCACCCATCCAGAGGGCCTGATCCAGCTGGGGGCTCCACAGCCGTTGGTTCATAATTCATGTGCTTCCATTCGTTTGGCTATCAACTGAAGAATGGATAAAGAAAATATGGTACATATACACAATGGTGTACTACTCAGCAGAGAAAAACAATGACATCATGAGGTTTGCAGGCAAATGGATGGATCTAGAAAAAAATCATCCTGAGTGAGGTAACCCAGACTCAGAAGGACAAACATGGTATGTACTCACTCCTAGGAGGATACTAGATGTAAAGCAAAGATGACTAGACTGCTACACAATTCCGGGGAGGCTACCTGGAGAACAGGACCCTGGGAAGGGCACAGGGATCACCCGAGTTGACCAAATGTGTTGTAGCAGAACAGTCTATACTCCTTCCTTGTGTTGTTTCTCAGGTGTCAGGGCGACTTTTGTTCTTTCCCCTCACTGGCCAGCCCTCCCTTGAGCAATCCTCACTGCTCGTCTCCTTCCAGATCTTACAAACCCTGTTTCTCCCTAGCTTCAGCGTCTCTAAGCAGCCTAGTTGAAGGAACAGCATGTTCACCCACTCCAGCATTCCCTTCCTCTGTCATTGTTTATTTTTCTCTCTAGTACTCACTATTACTCATTTATTGGCCGACCCACTTCCAGAAGTATGTATGCAATGGGATAACAAGGATTTTTAAGGGTGGTTTTGTTTGGGTTTTGGTTTTGGTTTGTTTGGGGTTTTTGTTTGGTTGATTGTTTATTTGTTGGGTTAAATTTCTTCCCTCTTTCTGTATCTGGAATAGAGCCTAGCATGTGTAAGGCATTTAATAAATGTCGAATGAATGAATGAAACGTAAACTATGTCAGGATCATCTGCTTCCTTCTTCTCTAGAGAACAGTCCATCTTCCTGTTCTGTTTTGTTTTTTGGATTCTAGTTGTATGTTAAAGAGGCTTTTAGTACACCTGTTGTTGTGTCTTCCTTGGTATATACTATAGTTTTCTTATGAAGTGTTCTCCCTGATCCAAAGGCCTATGTGTTAAGCTCTTTGTGCTCAGGGTGGCATTAGTGATGGAAACTGAGAAGGGGGACTTAGTGGGAGATGCTGGAAGAATACTCTTAAGCCATTGAAGATATGCCCTTGAGTGGCACACCTTTTTGGCCGATGGAGTTAGCAGTCTTTTTCATTCCTATGCTTCCACTATGATGTACCACTTCATCACCAGCCTAACGGAATGGTGCCAAATAAGTGTGGAGTGGAATGTCAAAAACATTTTCTCATTCTAAGTCAATTATATTGGCTATTTTTATGGCGATGCTTTGATCATATAATCAGACCAGACTTTTTTCTTACCACCTCTGCCAACCATTCTTGGCTTCCAAAACTGGCTAGTGAAAGCCTGTCTGACCTGAAAGAATACTTAGGTAAGTTGCTGACAGATAAAGACCTACAAGTTCATATATATGAGTGAACCCTGCATATTAATTTCTGGAACTTTCCCACAGTAAGACTTCAATATCCAAGTCCTTTAGGGATTTGTACTTGGTTAAGGCTGCCCCTTAGAAGTGGGCTCTAGACTCTCCAAACATAAATGTGGGGTGAGCCAATGCTCATGTTGTGCCTTGGATTAAAAGCTCTAAACTATTCTCTCTCTCTCTCAGATCTTAGATTCCTTCTGCCATTCTGGTTCATCTTTGGAATTCTGAAGGTATCATCCCCTTCACTCTCAAAATACATTTGAACACCCTGAGGTTCTTCTGATGGTGGCCTAAACTTCTAGCTCAAGTGATTGGGGAACTAAAGTTGACTCAGAAAAGATCTTATTAGTAAGGCTGATAATAAAAATGATTCCTTGCTAAAAACAGAGCATCAGCCCTGCCATTGACAGCTTATCATGAAAACACTCTTTCACATTTCTGGATCTCAGGTGACATAGCAAATTACTAAAAACATTAACTTTAAGTGGAAGTCCAACTGTGTGTGTGGGGGGGGGGGGGCGTGGATCTTTAGAAGAAGTTGTCCTCTTAGGCTCTTAAGTCATGTGTTCTATGTATATGAGAATATACAGCTTCTTGCTCGTACACTTAACGGTTTTGTAGATTTTCTAGCCTTTCATTTCCTCTACCCCCCATAGTGGAACCAGTTGTCTTTGGCTATTTTACAGCTCATTAACAACCCACATAGAAGAAGAGGAAATTGATGAGACAAAATTTAGGGAGGTCATATCAGTTATTTCCAGGGAATTCTGGTGGAAAGGCTTAGTTGGAGAGATTAAAAAGTGATTTAAGAAGTTTGGGCTTGGTTGTGACTGGAGAGTACTGTGTTCTCTCTATCCTCTCCTCTTCTAAATCCTTCTTTCTAGGGATTAGGCATGAGTTGCTTGTGAACATTAATGAGATCAACAAGAAAGGCTTTAATTCTCTTGAAGATCCTTGAAGAGGATTATTATTCCTGAAAAATAAGAACAAAGTGAAACTTACACACACACACACACACACACACACACACACACACACACATACACACACACCAGAATTTTGTTTTCCTAGTTTAAAATGAGAAATTTCTTTAACCTCAATTTATCTTAAAGACAAAGTGCTAAAATTGCCTCTGAAGTTCTGGGCTCTGCCTGGGATGCCCACAAGGAGATTCTGGTGTAGGTTTCAGATCTTTTTCTGCAAATCTCCCACTGAGAATGACAGATGAATTGGAAAGGTAAACCCCCATTTTCCCCCATTCCTGTGGTTTCCAGTCTTTAACTTCTGATAACTAAGCTTCTCTTTGTTTGTGTGAAAATTTATAACTCTCAAAAAGAAAAGGGTTTATTCTAACTCTCTACCCAAAGACATTGGTGGTTCAGGATATAAGAAAAATGAAAATATTCAGAAGTTCAGAAATATACAGAGACCAATAAAACTGGAAAATCCAGAACTCAGTGTTGTGTTTGAGAAATGCAGATAAAAGATCAGGGTGGGGCCAACACGAGGTGGGAGCTTGGACAGTGAGTAGACTGGAATTTCTGATGCAGTAATGCTCAGGCCTGAGTCAGGAAATCACTGAGGGCATTGATAAAGGATTGTGGTCATTGTAGATTGTGGAGAATCTCCCTAAGTAGTGTGCCTCCACTTCTACCTCATAGAGGAACTCACCACTGTGATAAAATAGCTGATAGGAGCAACTTACAGGGCAAGAGGCTTCTTTCAGATGACAGTGTGGAGAGATGCAGTGCATTGTGGTAGAGAAGGCATGGTGGTGGGCAGTTCCATGGCAGAGGGAGCGTGCAGCAGCTGCTTGTTACATGGTGCCAACAAGGAATTGGAGAGACAAGTCAGAGCAAAAGCCAACTATAATCCTACATCCCTGCCCTTGTAACCCTTATCTGCCAGATAGATTCCCTGTCCAGTAGGTTCCTCAACCTCACAAAACAGTGCCATCGTCTGGAGAGCAGGTATTCAAACACGTAAGTACCACAAGAGAAAGTCAAGTTCCGCTGCCAGGTTAAACCATAGCCTGGTTCCCTTGGGACACAGCTGCATGAGCCCTGAATTCCTGCCTGATTGAAGCTGGGAAAACATTTCCCTTGGCATCTTTACTCTATCAGGGTACTCTTGAGGCTCAGTCTTCTCAGATACTCTTTCTTCAGGAATTATCCTTTCAAACCACTTTTAAATTTTATTTATTCTTTGAGAATTTCTTGCATGGATATTCTGATCATATCCACCCCCTCACTGTCCTCTCCTAATAACTCCCTGACCACTCCTGCCCCCACATACCCTTAATTTGCATTATTATGTCCTGGAGAGCAAGATGGGTAAGATCTTGCTACATGCCTGGGGTCTTGCCCTGAACACATCATTTTATTGTACTGGTTCAGATTTCAAGCTCTCTTTTTAATGATACTAATCTCTTTAACAAATACTGGTGTGGCTTGCATCCCCTCTGGCCTGTCCACAACTTTATTGGTTTTCACACACCAAGATGCATATTTTCATATTGTTCTGTTCTGCTTCTCGCTTTGAATTCTCACTGTAAACCTCTCTAAAAATATTGATCAAAAACCATGCCGGAGTTTAGATGTTAAGCTGTCTTGAAATTTCTTCCACTAAACGACTTGGTCTATTGCTTTCAATTCTGTCTCAATGGAGATTTCAGGACACAAACAGAACACAGCCTGATCCATTTCCATAATATAACATGGATAGCCTCTAGTTACCTCCCAGTTAAATCCTTATCCCCGGAAACCCAATGAGTGTTGCCTTCACTGTCTTCAATATTCTTTGTTATGCTACTGTCCTACCAGAGTGCCACATTAAGCTCTCCTTAGAGTATTCTACCACTTAGGCAGCCTAAACTCCAACTCTTCCACATTCTTCCTAGAGACCAAGCCCGAAGGCTTAGGAACCATGTGGTCAGATGACCACAGCCGTTATCCCACTCTCTGGCACTCCCTTTCTACATTAGTTATTCTTCTCCCCACTGTAGTGAAACATCTAGCAGAAGCAACTGAAGAGAAGAAAGGTGTCATCTGTTGGAGTAGGTGGCTGGCTCGACAGCAAAGGGAGCATACAACATCTGCTCCTACGGGACACCAACTGGTTTGCAGAGGGGCTCAGGCTGACTCCCTAAAGCCCTCTGTCTTTGAGCTGTGTCACGTGCCCAAACAGGTTTGCAGTCTTCCCGTACAAATAAGCATTCCCAGTCTATGGGGAACATTGACCCAGAGGACTTGACAGCAAGGTGTCCTGGCTTAGTCCTTAACATCCAATTCGACTTTTTAGAACCTACTTGTTGGAATTTTTTGATGTGTTTAATGAAGAAAAGTGTCTGAGACAGACGGTGCTAACCACTAAGACCTTAAAGAAAACAGTCCCGCGAGAGGTGCCAGGAAAGAGCAGTCACCTTTGATCAGTGGTACAGACAGAAATTGATGAAACTGTTCAGGCCATGGGTTACAAAGCATGAGGCGGGCTTAACCAAAATGTAGTACCTTACACGTGATAGGCCCTTGATACAAATATGCAAAGCATACCTCAGCTGCTGCTTTTCTGTAATTTGTCATATTTCCATGAGTACTCTAAGCCTGATTTCCCCTCCAATTAAGGAATAGCCATCAAGGGAAATAATTGCAAATCCAGAGAGTAACTTTGTCTTCCTGCATAACAGTCTTTGCCTTGTAGTTTATTTTGGCATAGGCAATGCCTTTCATGCAGATAGCCACTGTTTACAACTGTTAGCTATGCCTTTCATGCAGAACCATGACTGTTTACAACTTATCATGCTTTTCCGTCTTCACCTTCCTGAGTGCTGTCTTCCTGTTAAATAATGTCATCTCACCAATAGACACAGCTTCCTAAGCGGCTGCATTCGTTTCCCTGTTGCCATACTCTATGCCATCTGAATTGTGTTGGCTTGTATACCCTTGGGCATTGTTCAGAGGGAGGGATAGTGGCACACACTGAGAGCTTACCTAATGAGTATGTATTTGCCAGTAGCTTTAATTGGGATCCTGGTTTCACAGTGTTGGATACAGTCTGCATCCTGTTGGAACTCAGTCTTGAATTAACACTGGGTGGCTATAAAAGAGTAAGCCAAGAATTTTGCACTTCTCTCAACTGTAGCTGTTTATTTAGCTGTGGAAATTTAGTGGGTGGCCCCATCTTCAGGACCAGTAAGAGCAGAATCTAGTTGTCAATAGAATATAGTTGTAGCCTCTGGTGGAAGGAGAGTAGTAAGTGCTGGGCCAATTCTTTAACTTTAGCAGAGACTATGAATGAGCTCATTAGGTATGCTAGTTTTGAAAAAGTTATTGTTCTAGCCTTCACCTGTCGAGCTATTTAATTCACATCTAAAAAATTACCCTAATGAAAACTCATCTTGGTCCCAGAAACAAAGTACCATAATAAATGGTAGCAAAACCAAGATTTTATTTGATTTATTTTGGTGTGTGGGCACAGAAAATAGCTGCAGTATGTAATGAGTTAGTTTTATTTTTATTTTTGATCATATGTCGGGGTCATTACAGCCTCTAACTAATGTTTTGATCCTGAGTTTTATCAGTGGGCTTCCTTATGGAAAAGGCAAGCCTTAAGGAGGATGGACTATTGCAGAAAACTTCAGTAAAGTGCTCTGTCAATCAGCTACTTTTAAGACCAACTGTATCGCATTTCAGAGTTTGGGTTTTCTCAAGTACAACAGAGGCTAATTGCATAAATATCATTACTAAGTTCCTACTTAAATCCTAGAAAGAGTCCCAATCCACCATAAATGCAGCTTGAAGGTTATAGAAGAGACTACATGGTACAGTGGCTGGTGGGCCAGGAAGCCTGACTGGAATTCTGGCTCAGCTGCTTCCCAGCTGTATAGTCATGGGTACCAGGGTCCTCTGCTCTGGACGTGAATGCCTGTAAATATTGACACATTCTGCCAATCAAGTGCAAACAACTAAGTTTCAGAGTTTTCCCCAACACCTGTCCATAAATCTGTGGGCTATGCCAATCTCATCACAAGGGACAACAGAAAATTGGCCAGGACGCAAGTATGAGTGACGCTCTTCATGTGACTCGATACATTAGAAACAGCATAGAGAAAGTCTGACCTTGAGAACAAATGGAGAGAAAAAATGAGAAGAAAGAGAAAGAAGAAGACAGGTCTAGGGAGGAGGAGAAGAGAGGACACTTGAGAAGGAAAAGTGAAAAAAAATCTCAAATGTGGGATGGCCGCTTTTAGTTCTTCTTGAGAATAGATATATGGGCATACTGAAGAAACTTTGAAAATGCCTAATGTTTATCAGCAGAAAGATCAGAACTTACACTTGAAGCAGAGGTGTTGGCCTGTGTGACATTTGTCCTGGTCAATTGCCTGGTGACCCTTTTGCTGAGACTAGCACAGTCAAAAGTTTTATGGACAGGTGGTGGGGCAAACTTTGAAACTTGGCTGTTTGCACTTGATTGGCAGAATGCTAGGGTAACTGTTTTGGAGGAGAAGGGATAAAGTTTAATATGTGAAGGTAGTTTTCAGGTGGCCTGTTCTGGCGTTTGTTAGAGGACACAGTACAGCATGTAACAACAGATGGATTAGTTTTAAAAGCTAAATAGAACAATATCTTCTCAAATAAAAAAATATCAGAGGGTTGAGAAAACTCATTTGGGGGAAGACAATAATAAGAATTTTCCTTTGATGAAGTTTTCCTTTTAAAAACCTGAACTGAGACTTTATTTTAAAAAGTAACTGAACTTGGAAATAAACACAAGAGCTGGATTAAGAGATTAGTGATTTGTTGTGATGAGTATAACTATTATGTATAATCTCAGTTACAGATGAATGACAGAGTATTGAAATCAGCATGGTTGTACCTTGGAAAAATAAGTCAAAGGGGACTAGAATACATACATAAACCAAAACAATAGTCCACATCTTGGATAGGTCATTGCTTTCTTATGATTGGTCCCTACTGCTTCTGCTCTCATCAAAGACATTGTAAAACAAATAAAGATAAATGTCCTGCATTCGTACATTCATATTGCATTTGGACATCTGCAATAAGTTTCATATAAACTTGTCCTAAGTCCACTTGTGTTGGAACTGCTGTGTTTTTCCACTAGAATTCTTCATTCAGAATGGTAGAGTTAACCTGCTGTCACTCACAGCACATCGGTGTTTTCTGCTATTAAACTGTTGTGTCTTCTGGGCATTGCTGTGAATTCTGAAAGCTTGTGTGCTGTCTCTATGTCCTGTCTGTGCCATTGCAGGATCCAAGGACACAGTGAGGTCTTGTTTCCTAATAATCATCTTTATGGGTTAGAATATGTGCTGTCCATTTAAACTACTGGCAGGCTTAGTTTCAACTTTCTTGCCCTCTCATTGAATCATGATCTACCAGCTCAAAGTTTAGAGATGAAGGACGATTATAATTCTCTTCCATCCATCTCTTCCTATTCTTTGCTTAAAATTGGTATTTTGCATCTATGATACTAATAATTCACATTATTATAATTTATAGTGCACAGTAATAATTATTAATGATATCAATAGTTCTAGTTATTAATGTATTACAGCATCGTGTGGACATACATACACAGAGAAAGGTATTGGTTGGTGAATAATTTGGCTAGTTATTTTACTAATGTCAAAATTTCTTATCAAAAGAGCTTTTGTATGTGTTAGTGCCTCCTCGTTCCCTTCGAAGTTCAAATAGCATGGTCTTGTTAGGATGCAACAAAAACACACTCTTTGGAAACAGCACCCTTTCTTTCATTGCTATGGGTGACACGTACAAAAAAAAAAAAATAGAGGAACTCATTTCCTCTTGTTAGAAGTCTAGGTAAAGCAGTGCTTGTCAAGAAGAGAGCTCAAACGGAGGTAAAAGCTACCATGCTTTCTCTGGCAGTTAGCCACCTCCCCAGCAGGTTTGCCCTGCTTCTAAGCAGCACTTTGGGGGCAACCAGTGTCCCCACCTTCTCTGTCAGCATTAACTAAACTCTGGATCATAGTCATCTCCCTGTCCCCAGTGTGAACAGAATACTAGGTGGGCCTATTTTACTCTCCTGCCGCTACCATTGGGCCTGGATGAATAAATCTAGTGGAAGGCTGGCAGAGGCTTTGGTATTCACAGAAAAACAAATAGATATCTGATCCACCCATAGTAGAAATGTAGCACGGTGAGGAAGAATGGTTCTTCGGGACTCTGAAAATACAAAGACCAATAAAACCCAGAGCTGAAGAAGCCACTGGAAGTCGAAACAAAAAGAAGTACTAAACTCTCTGTTGGTCATGGGACTTGTTCTTGGCATGCGAGGAGCCAGGAGGCTCCTGAGGTCTAATCTGGAGAGAGTCACTAACTCATTATGTCACCTTGGCAAATGGGTTGTCCTCCCTGGGCTCATCCAGCTGCTGGATGGGATGAAAGCAAGACCTCACTGAAACCAGATGCTGCCTCTCCGAGAAGCCTTCAGCAATAAATAATATCATATATACTTTGTTCCTGGCGCAGATACTGAACTGTTATAACCCCCTATTTTCACTTGCTTCTAAATTTCTGGAAATTTCTCCTTTGGGCTTGGATTTTTCCATGCTTGTCTTCAGCCCAAAACTTTTTTGGAAAGTTTGACCAATATTTCATTTAGCTGTTTTTCCTGAGTGATAGAAGAGTAGGGGTAAGGCATTGTTTTTTAAAGCATAAAGTAGTTTTAAATTTTTCCTTATATACCTCAGGGAGAAAAAAAATGGCTGAGCTTCTAGATTTAAAGTATTTATAATCAGTAAAAGAATTTCAGGGATGGAAGAAATGGCTCAGATGTTAAGAGCACTTGCTGTTCTTCCAGAAGACCTGAGTTTGGTTCCCAGCATGCAAGTCAGGTGGCACACAACCATCCATTACTCTATCTCTAGTAGCTTCTCAGGCATCTACACATGCACTCATGCTCACATACACACACACACACACACACACACACACACACACACACACACACACATTTAAAGAATTATGGTGTGTTGAAGAATATTAGAAAAACTTAGGTCTCAGTATATTCTTCTCTTTCAACAAGACCACACCTTGTCAGGCAACATATACAAAGATTTCATCTTAAGGGTCTCCAATGATTATAAACACTCTTTAGATTCTGTTACCCATCCCCAGTTACCAAGAAGCAATTTGAGCAATCACAATTTATTTATAACCACTTTGTTCTGTGCCTGTACACATGACTTGTAAAAAGACAACATGGTTACATGCTATTGCTTTGAATAGAATAATCTACTTATTTTGGGTGACTTTCTGAGAACCCTTTAATGTTCCTAGTAGATTGTGCAGATCTTCATGGCACTTACAGCATGTTATATGCTTGTATGGAGACTTCACTCACACTACTGTCTCACTAGACTGAAAATTCCATTATAGCAGGTCCTGTGTCTCTTTCCCTTATTACTACTGTAACTGTAGTACTTGGACCAGTACTGAGCAGACAGTAGGAACTTGTTGTTGAATAAATTAAATGACTGTAGGATAGTAATCTGCTTTTTATCACTATATTGAAATAAATGACATAGGCTACTTATGAACTAAGAAGAAATTTATCTTGGCCCACATTTCCAGAGGTTCAAGTCCAAGATCAGATGGCCTTGTTAATTTGGGTTGTTGGCAAGGACAATATGTCCGAGTACACAGCAGAGGTATATGTCAGAGTAGAGGCCCTGCTCACATCTCATGCCAAGACAGGGAGAAAGGAAAAGATGGAGGTTACAAAATCCCTTTCAAGGCCACTCTACTAATTATATGGAGACTTAACACTCAGCTTAGCCATCTAAGGATCCCTGTCACCTCCCAGTATCCCCTTCTTGGTCCAAGCCTTTACATATTGTCCTTTGAAGGAAAGTCATCCAAAACATAACACACTGGTGCAATTATTATTGTTAGACTTGTTTTTCTTATCTTTGCCCACCCAGACATGAGTACACTCAATGAGCATCATCAGGTATCTATCTACTCATGTCAGTCATTAGGTATGCTGGGAATGTATCTTGGTTTTGTTGGATCACAGAAATTCATGAGAACTTATTACTTCTACATAAAAAAAAAATAATTGTACTATTTTAGGCATCATTACTATACCTGTAATTGAAATATTAGGCAATCAAATGAAAAGCCATCCTAAGGAATGTATCACTTTCTAAGCATCTATTGTGTCTGGCTTTTCATAAAGTACTAAGAAGAGATAAATTAATAAGATAGTATCCACCAGGAAGCCATTTTTGTTAAACATGGCAAAAAGACAAACCCTATAGTATTTGTTATACATAATGAAAAATAAAGGTTGGCACAGGAGGGGTCCAGAGCTGTTGAGAGATCATTGCACTGCAGGATAACTTGTGAGCATGTGCAAAGCTGAAGATTCTGGAAAAGCTTCATCGTGTGGTTAGGCAATTCCCTGCAGTTCCTTTTATAGCCACAACCTGTTGCCATGCACTCAATTCCTTCAACTTCTAGAAACTTGTCAAAGCTCCTACTACCGGAAAATAAACTGGAATGAAGCTTCGGCTTTTGACATCAATGGCCCTAATCATTATTATTAAGTACATAAATACCCCCAAAATAACTTGGTACTTTGGCAAGCATGGGTAAATTTGGAGTTCCAATTTCCTTGCTCTGCCTTAAGTTTCAAGAATAGGCTATAGCAGTTTCTACATGCCTACAGTTAGAATCTTAGTTAGAATCCCCTTGTTCTGAAGCATGGAGCTACAAGTGCTAAGGCCAGCAATTTTTTCAGGATTGATTTTTTTTTTAATTCTAGGCCTTTCAGGCATCTGCTACACTGTCCTCCAGGTCCAATTTAGAATTTTGCTTCATGAATTAACATTGTTCATGCTGTGGGCTCTTCTTTGTTAATAATGACAGATTTTTTTTTTTAAGTTTTACAGTTTCTCTTGCTAATGATTTTCATCTGCCAAAGAGATTATCTGCTTTAAGAGCGGATAAAGACGCCCTTGGCACATGCTTTTCTTACTGCTTAGGTTGATTTTGATTTCGTTTAGTTTTTTTTTTTTTTCTTTCCTTGCAACATCTATTTAGGAAAGAAGAAATAATCTTTTTGTTGTTGTTGTTTTAGAAAAAGAAGATATATCTAGGGTTGAGGTACTAGTTACACAAAATACACACATGTAAATTAGACCTACGTCAATAACCAGGGCAGTTTTGGGAAATAGTTTGGGGCAAAAGGTTTGGCACACTCTTAGATTCTATTAACTAATTTAAAAATAATTTTAAAAAGCTGATTGTGTTCTCTAAATTTCAGATTTTGGCCAAACAGAAAGGCTAAAGTCATGGTTTTCCTCTGCTTGACTTTTTGAGTGTTACTAATTTATAAGCAGGATTTTATTGTGAAGAACATAGACAGGACCTTTGTACAAAGTCTCTGAGCCAAAATAAACATTCCATTGTTCCATGGTTTTGTATTGCACACAGGAAAACATTACTATCATTATTTTATTAAATGGATACAGATTATCCGATTTGTAAGCAAAGGCCAGTGGTTAGTTGAGATACTTGGTGTATAAGAGGTAGTGAGTGATGACTGCCAAATTTCTGTCAACACAAGAAAAAAACATTCATATATCAAAGTATTTTTCTCATTTATTATGTAAGAAATTTATGCACATTAGTACACACCAGCATAAATGTCAAAGATATTTTCCATTTTTAGTAATCTGTTGAAATACTATCTTTCTGTTTGATGATTAAAAGGGACCATATGAATATAGGTATATCCGGTTTCAATAGATTTATTTTTCTATTGTTTTAGTACATATTTTCTCTCTGCCAGCCAATTTGAAATCAACATATATCTAGCTACAAGGCCAATTCCTTCTGTTTATCTTCAGCTTTTTTTTAATATCTTTTTTTCCTTTTATTAAAACTAGATTATTTTCTCACATAATATATCCTGACTGGTTTCCTCTCCTCCTCCTGTCCCATCTAGATCCACATCCTTTCCATCTCTCATTAGAAATGAACAGGATCCTAAGCGAAAGTAATAAATAGAATAAGATAAAACAAAAACTGTCACACCAGAGTTGGACAAGACAGACAGATGATGCTGTCGTTGTTGTTCTGATTTTGGTGTCACTAATCAAAAAACCACTCCTGCCACTCCCAATTGGTCCTGAAAAAGGAATGAGGAAGGAATTGATTTTCACTGTTCCATGATGCCATTATGGCTGATGATTGGGCAACAACCTCCTCCTCCTCCTCCTCCTCCTCCTCCTCCTCCTCCTCCTCCTCCTCCTCCTCCTCTTCTCCTTCCAAAATAATCACACTACCAGTTTAGTTCCAGAAGCAAGACAAGCCATGACTGTAAACTAGAGTGGCAACTGTGGTTTCCTGTCTATCTGCCCACGCCACTTCTTTGCACTAAAGTAGAGACCATATCAGAACATAAAAGAATTTGAGACAAAAACTGTTACCTTTTCAGGGGGAAAAAGTAACAGGGATTATAAGATTTTCTAGGTGATTGATGAAACTAACGTGTGGTGGTGAACACTGGTTTTTGCACTAAACCTCTTATTTACACCCACAGTGTTCCAGTTTTGCACAAGCTAAACACATCCAGCAATGGATTGTTGGTACTGAGGCACCCAATATCAATTTGTTATTACCTCTTCTAAAGAGAAGAATTGCTAATAGTGGGCTTATAAGTAAGCAATTAAAACTGGAAGCCAGACAACATTTGTGAAAGATAATTGGGAATGCTCATTTAATGTATAGTTATTTTGGAATAATAAAAAAGTAAAAAATGTTAACATCACTGATGCTCTTCCCAAGAAATCTTCACAAGCACTTCTGAATGGATTCTCAATATTTGCCATTTATTAATAGCAGAAAAAGAAAACTACTTATGGATGTTCTTCAAATAGTCACCACAACCATTGAGATAGTACCTTTTTGGCTTGTTTTCAGATAAGAACTAAGGTATTCACAGATGTATGACATCTACTTTGGACTACTGTGTCCTTTGTAGAGATTCTTCTGATGTCTTTTATTGTTACTATGTTCTTTTATATCCATCAAAGAAATTTATTTTATTGGAGCAAAGGGAACAAGACAGTTGTGTAGTAAATGTAAGAAGAGAACATGGAGGAGGGTGGTTATTAGTTGAGACTTTCAGACTACAGTAAGCACTTTGTCATTTATTCTAAGTGAGATAGGATGCCAGTAAAAGCGTGTTAATCCAAGGGATGACATGTTCTTTCATTAGTGAGATCAGTTTACCAATCCATCATCAGATCCAGATAAGATTTGAACGGGTTTAAGGAACTGAACAAAAAGGAATTAGTGACAGAAATATAACTTTTCAAAAAGTTTCAGTTTCAAGGGAAATAAAAGAAATAAGCCAATAACTGCAATGGTAATCATTAAAATAGTTGGGGGACAGAGTTATTTTTGATTTATTTGTTTTTTTAAAAGGAGAACTTCTAGCATGTAGACAGTTCCTATAATGTACAATTTAAATATGGCTATTGAGATAGTAAACTGTCATGGTATACTTAGTGTTTCATAATAGTTTAGTTGGGTATCAAATTTATATTGTGAATTGATTATTTCTCTAACATTTCAAAGGTTTTCATTTATAATCTAGCACCTGTTGTTGCTAAGGAAAAAATCTCTTACTCTGTCCCTCTGAACTCACTCTTGTTTGAAGTACTTTCTCGAGATTTTTCTATATTCTACTGCCTTGTAGCACTCTTTGGTGATAAACCCGGGCTTTTAATATATAGTCTGAATTCCTTCTTTATCTTTGTAAAATTGTCCCTTATAACATTTTCTGTTTCTTCATAGTTGAATTAGATCCTTTCTTTCTGGAACTTCTGTGAGATGTATGTTATGGAGATTATCAATTTATAGTCCATTAGTGGTAACTGCTCATTCAAATGTTTCGTAGGTATCGTCCTCGTTGGAAAATACAAAATAAACATAACTGCAGTGTTTGGCACAAAGAAGAAGTTCAAAGAATAAGCTTCTGGTGTCACATTGTCCAGCAGTTCTGGCACTGGCTATATTTTAAAGTTATTTTTAGGGTTAATATTTCTTATTGGCTAGCCAGTTTTGAAAACCAAGTGAAATTTAAAAACCTACAGGTATGCTGGCATCAGTCTGACAAAATCCAGCTGATTAAAATGTTTTCTCTCATTTTTTATTAATTATTTTTTTACATCCTGACTGAAGTCTCCCCTCCCTCCTCGCCTCCCATTCCCTCCCCTCTTTCCCTTCAGCCCCTCAACCCACCCCCTCCTCCTGTAGTTGCTCAGAAAGGGGCAGGCTTCTCATGAGCTCCAGCAAAGCATGGCATGTCAAGCTGCCAAAAGACCAAGCACCTTGCCCTGTATTCAGGCTGGGCAAGGCAATCCAGCATGAGGAAGAGGTTCCTGAAGAGCCAGTCAAAGCACCAGAGACAGTGCTGCTCCCTTTACAGGGAGTCCCACATATAGACCAGGCTACACATCTGTCACATATATGCAGAGGGCCTAGATCTGTCCCATGCAGACTCGCTGGTTGTTGGTTCAGATTCTGCCAGGTCCCATGAGCCAGACTAATGGTTTCTGTGGGCTTTCCTGCAATGTTCCTGACCTTTCTCCCCTGTTCTCTTCAATCCCTCTTCCCTCTCCTCAGCTGGACTTCCTAGCATGGCCAAATGTTTGGCCCTGGGTCTCTGTATCTGCCTCCAGCATTCGCTGGATGGCTGGATGAAGGCTTTCTAATGACAACCTGGGTAGTCACCAATCTAATCACAGCAGGTGGCCAGTTCAGGCTATGCATCCACTGCTGCTCAGAGTCATAGCTGAGGCCATCCTTGTAGACTCGACTTGCATCAGGCTTCTGCCTGACTCGCAAAGCCCCCCTTTCCAGTCATCTCTCTCAGCACTGTCCCCCTCTGCCCACCCCTGATCCCGATCCCTCAAGTTCATATGCCTACCCACCCCCAGTCCAAGTAGCAGATCTCCTCTATTTCCCCTTCTCAGGGGTAACCCATGCATTCCCTTTTGGGCCCTCCCTGTTACCTGGCCTCTCTGGGTCTGTGGATTGCCGCCTGGTTATTCTTTACTTTACAATTAATACCCCTTTATGAGTGAGTACATACCATGTTCGTATTTCTGGGTCTGGGTTACCTCACTCAGGATGATTTTTTTTCCTAGTTCCATCCATTTGTCTTCGAAATTCCTGATGTCATTGTTTTTAACAGCTGAGTAATACTCCATTTTTTTAAATGTACCACATTTTCTTTATTCATTTTTCAGTTGAGGGCCATCTAGGCTGTCTCCAGGTTCTGGCTATTACAAATAAAGCTGTTATGGGATATAGTTGAGCAAGTGTCCCTGTGGCATGATTGAGCAGCATCCTTTGGGTATATGCCCAAGTATACAGCAATAGTGGTATCGCTGGGTCTTGAGGCAGATTGAATCCCAGTTTTCTGATTTCCAAAATGGCTGTACCAGTTTGCTCTTTATCTCTCATTTTTAATTCCTGTTGTCTCCTCATCTCTAGCAAGGGATGGTCCTTAAAATAAAATGTATGCGAATACAGAAGGAAAAAGAAAGGGATCATCAACAAAGAAAGGAGTGCAACAAAAAGTGGCCGCAAGTAGTTTTAGATATTTCACAGTAAATATTAAAAGAGGCCGGCGTGGTGGCACACCCCTCTGATCCCAGCACCTGGGAGGCTAGGACAAGCTGATCTCGGTGAGTTTGAGGCCAGCCTGGTCTACAAATTCAGTTTCAGATCAACCAGAGCTGTTACCCTGTCTTCAAAACAAAACAAAACAAAACCAGAAAACAAACAAAAACAAATGTTTGAAAGACTATCCAGCCTCACAAGTCCTTAAATACCTGTTAATTTAAAAAAAAAAAAAAAATGGCAGATCATTATATCCATTAACTTATCAGTCATAAGAGGAAAGAAAAATTGAGCTAATAGCAGAAACTATGAAATTGAGATGCCCTGCTAGTGTGATATGAGTAGAGATTGGAACTAATGAAAGGTATCAGGGAAAGTCTCATCAATTCCACCTTTCTGTGCAGGTCATGGCATTGCTTCTGGAAACCAACTGTTAGAGAATAAGTGGAAATACATCAAAATTACATCCTCTACCATTCTAGAGGTGTTCACTATGATATTTTTCATGTTATTGAAAAACTGATAACACTCTATATTGGTGGACCTGCAAACTTTTTAATATTCAGATCATAACAAGAACACATGGATTCCAAATAGACATACATAGGCATTCAAGGTTTCATGTGAAGAAATTGATTGTTTTATTCCATTCCTTTAAACATAAGAAGAAAAATCATACTAGGTTTAACTCATTGAATTGATTTCATAGCTAAAAGATGGGTTGTGGCTCACAGTTGAAAAATCACTGACCTAAATGTCCAGTAGTTGATACATCATGAAATATTAAATAATATATCATTAAATTTTATATCCTTAGTTTTCTGTTCATAATCAAGCATGAATGGGAGATACTCCACATCTTCCTCTACTGAGGAGGAAAATGCTTCCCAGCATGTAATAAAGATTTTTCTCTAAGATATAGATATCCTCCACCTTCTAACACCAGGCTATCATGGATCCTTCAGGCAGGGATAATGCATGCTGTTCTAAAATCCTTTCCCCACAATCCCTGTGACTTCTGCAAGCAGATGGGATCTTTCTAGTTAACCCAATATCTGATATGTATCACCCCTTGTTAATCAGCCTTTGATATTATAAATTGATTCTCAGATAATAAAAATAAAGCTGGGCTAATTTCATTTGGATTAACAAAAAATAAAAGACCTTTTCTAGCCAGGTGGTGGTGGTGCATGCCTTTAATCCCAGCACTCAGGAGGCAAAGGCAGGTGGATATCTGTGAGTTTGAGGCCAAACTGGTCTACAGAGTGAGATCCAGGACAGGCACCAAAACTACACAGAGAAACCCTGGCCAAAAAAAAAAAAAAAAAAAAAAAAAGCCTTTTTTAGGGAAGAAAAGAATGAAAATATGTCTGGTAAGTACTTAGGAAATTCTAACAAATTGTTTTTCTAGAAAAAGGGGGAGACAATATATCTGGAAAGTAGTTAAGAGATTCTAACAAAAATCAAAATAAGAAGGGAAACATTTTACATAGAGCTTTTTTTTCCCATTTTCTTTACACATTTTATGAGACAATCCCATCTGGTCCTCCTCCCACTCTCCCTCATCTCTGCACATACATGCACATATATGTTTACTAGATTTCCATGTAATTAAGTGTTGTCCATTTATAATGATAGAAAATCAAAATTGACTCCGTAGCAGTGAAAGTCTTGATTTAGCTCATCTTCTTGAAATAAATACAAAGCGCCCATGGTTACGATTCTGTTGGAAGCAGAAGATCTCAGTTTATCCTGCCCGCATTATCTCAGAGTACTCTGCTTTGTACTCGAGAGGTTTGTAGAGAGCCAGTACAGAAATTGAGAGAGGGACAGCCCAGGCTCATGTTCTAGATGTCCTCTTTCCCATTCTCCTAGTCTAAACACTTCTTTAATTTGATGAAGCCTCTAGTGGCTTGAGATTAGAAATTTTGGTTTGTGGTAACATGAGAGAGAATATCACTGATTTTCTTTATTAGACCAAAGTAACATTCTTATCTAACAAGAACTTTGCCTCTGTGAAACCTAGTAATTTCCCCCAATAATACTTATAAGTTCTAACTATTCCAAATACTCTGGCTCCAACACTACAATGGGATTTATCACTGTCTTGAAAAAGGAGACGTTATTCTTGAAGATTTATAAAAAGGCAGATGCACACATTATACACTTGTGTGCATTCTTTTTCTATAAATATTTTGGGTAATATTTTAAGTTATCTTATCACACAAATCTTTTCGATCACTCCCGTCATCGTACTCTGGAATCTGAAAAGTCAGGAGAAAAAGATCCCTTTCCAGTGATACATTCACAAGATCTAGATCTGCATAGTAATCCTCATTATCCAGGATCAAACAACATCCAATTCAATAGGGGAAGAAAAGGGGACGCTTATTCCCCCAAATCACATGTCACTTCAACTCATGACTCGATGGCCAGGACATAGTCACACGAAGACTACAGTTAGCTACAATGTTGTATGTGAAAGTCTTTTACTAGCTCCTACCATTAATCAAAGTAGAAAGTATAGATAAGAGTAGCAACTAGTAACTTACAGAGCTTGTCACAGATTGTTGCATTAATCCTTAAATGTTTATTCAGAAGGTTGTCATCTTTAGTAACTGTGTGTGTGTGTGTGTGTGTGTGTGTGTGTGTGTGTGTGTGTGTGTAAGCATGAATTGGAGAGAGTTAGGAAAGCATTCAAGTCTAAATTAGAATGGTGGCTAGGACCTGGGCATTCCCAATAGAAAAGCTAATGAGAATGTAATAGACTCAGAATTAGCTGAAAAGGCAATTTGGAGAGATGAAATGGGCAAAGGATATAGAGAAAGCTTTTAGATAAGATGTAGACTTCTGATGTGTAGTGAAAACTCTGGAGACAGTTACTTGTGGGTACCTGAGTTTTGTTTTAGAAATGTGCTTTAGAAGCATCTACCTTGCTGTCAGTTTCTGAGTGTCCAAAACATAATTTAAAAAAAAATTAACCACAGAAAAATCACTGAAATTCTTAGTGCTGGTCATTGTTAACTATTCAAGCCTCTCTTGAAGGCTTGAATAGTGCACATCTGTAATCACAACACCCAGTAACTAAAGGCTGAAGCAAGAGGATCAAGAGTTTAAGGTTATCCTGGGCTACATAACAACATAACAAACCCTTTCTTGGAGAAATTCCTAAAAAAAAAAAAAAAAAAAAAAAACTAAAACAAACAAAAACATGTCTAAGTGCATTATCCTTTTCAATTAAATATTCTTTGATGGTAAGAAACTTTGATGGGTTGAGGTAAGGAAGAAAACAATACATAGGATGAACTAAAGGTGTTCTAGTTAAAGACACTATTACAATGAATGATTGAGGGACCAGATTAAAATTACCCAATTATTGTATTTCATCTATCTAGATGAAAAGCATGGTCTGCCTTGAGTTCTAAAATTCAACTCTTTTCTTAAATGATCTTGTGGCCTCTGGTAGACTCCAGCTCAAGTTGGCCTTCACTTCAGCTGGAAGCAACCAAAATGTTCTGGGCACAGGTCAACAGCTGCGTTAGATGAAGCAATCATCTGGCACAATTGATAGAGTCTTCTGGCACCAGGTGTGAGAGAGAGAAAGTGGGAGAGACCACAGGGTAGAGGATTATTAATTTATGGAGATTTTTCTGAGATTTATATACCCAAGCAACAACTCCTAGAAGCTACCGACTGAGGCACACCAAACAATGACCAAGCAACTTCGGTGAAATTCTACCTTCAACCCTGCTTCGCTACCAGATCCTAAGTAAATTTTTGAGATCTTCTTGCACAGGTAAATGAATGGAGAAGAAAACTGAAAAGATTCTTGATATAAATTCTGAAGTAAATTATAATAATACCCAGCCTTGATTTTAGAAGTATCTCCAGGACTGTTGGTTTGTATTCCTGTATGGTTAACTTTGATAAAATTTTCCTGGAGTCGGGTTAGGTCTCCTTCATCCCTCTACTTGTTTTTGCATTTTTAAAATAAATTTCTGACCTAGCTAGGCTTGAACTTACTTTTTAGTTGTTGTTCTGCTTTATTGATTCCTGTTTTACCTAAACTTCTTTGTGCCCTTCCTCAATCTAAGTTTCCAAGTAGTTCTTTCCCAAGTGCTGGCAAGTACCGGCACTTGCTCTTTTCATTACTGAAATGCAATTTGAGCTTTTCAGGTTCATTCACCGCAGGCGGGGCTAATTTCCTGAGCATTAATACATGTGGAGCTGGTACGATTTGAGAGATTAAACTTTGCATCTGGAAGCATTTCAAGGTCTTAATTCTGATCCATGTTTTCCATTTCTGCATTGAATTTACACTGATGAAAATACCCTAAAGATCTTGCATGTTTGATTTGCACTGACTTTCTCTTTCTTTGAAATCTAAGGGATGGTCACTTTGAAGAAAAGAAAAGCCTAGATCTTGTCCTTCTATGGTTCTAGCCATAGATCTTTGCCGATTAACTGATGCCTTAGGTTTCTTCCTATCTGATTGATCATAATTACCTTTCTTTGCCTGCTATGATAGAAACCGTCATGTTCTTATCTCCCTCTGAGGCATGCAGGTAAACTTTCAACGGAAGAAGATATTCCCACAGCCTCCCAACACCTTTGAAAATACTATCCTGAGTTCTCTGTCTACTCTAACAATAGCTCGTTTAAAACTGGGTTGCTGTGTACCATGCTAGAGAATAGGGACCCCAAGGGGATCCTCTGAAGAGAGAAGAGAAAGTCACTCACTTTATAGGAGAGGTTTATAGAAGCCAGGGCTTCTATGGAAGCAGAGAAGAAAACCACCCAACTTTATGTGATAAGAGGTTGTTGGCATTGCCGTTAAGAGGCTTCTAATTGAAAAGCCCTTGAGCTAGGGTTCAGGGGAAGGAATGGCAAAGGTGGATGAAGTTGGAATAGGAAGGAGACAAAGGGCCCAGAGACACAGAGATGGCTTCATGGATAGAAGAAAGAGGAAGTTGGGGGGGGGGATGGTAAAGGAAGGGAAGAAAATGGTAGAAAGAGGCCAGATAAGATCACACAGAGATGGATGTATATTTCTGAGAGTTTATTATTTATACTATAGGGCTTGAAACGACTATAGACCTGCTGTGAGAGAAAAGCATTGTTTTTTCTGTATGGGGAATAGATACCCCCCCCAAGGTTCTAACAGGATTATTTCATCCAAATTTAAGAATTGATTGGAAGCAAATGCTTCTCTTAGGTTTGTCTACACCTTTGCCCTACTTTGAAGAAAGTGGCAAGAAGAACTTGATCCACACTGAGGGGTGGTATATACACAGCAAGCCAGTTGAGACAAGACTGATGAGTGTCACTGTATGTCCATACTTGTTATGGTTTGTGTATACATAATGCCTAACCATATATCAGAATGTGTGAGTTGGTGAATATGAGCCTGGAAATGAGTGTGTCTGCTTGTCCTCTGAAATGCTTCTTGAAAACAATCAAAGTGGCAAGCTAAAGGTAACATAAACACCAAAGCATGTCACCAGACTGGGAATAGGTGAGCGGGTGCTCACCTAACCAAGTTGTAGCCACCGGCAGGGTCTTATATATCTGTTCCACCACTCTGCACTTCCCTTACCACATCTATAGATTGAGTGCTAACCTACAATGATACTTAGGATTCCATCCCTCTTCCAGGTTCTGTGCTTGATTCTGCCTCCCCAGTAGTTTCCTTGGGCCTCATCATGACTTATCTTGACTTCTAAGACACTATGATCAACAAAAATTAGCAAAGCTCTTTATCACCAAACAATTTACATCTTAAGACATCTAATTTAGTGGCATGGGTAATGATTTTTCAATGGAAAAAATTGTTATTAATGATGCTGATGAAAAAGAGATAGAAAGAAATTGGCACAATCTGATCATTTCTTCTTTACTTTTTATTCTCTTGATTTTTTTTTCTGTTTATCTCTCCTGTAGAAGCAGAGTAGAGACTGGATGTGTATTCTTCTGGGGGCAGGTAACTGAAGATAAGGCACCAATGGGAAAGCTGACCTCATCAGTTCCACACAAGAGCCCATTGTCATGGGTCTTTGGTTTGTGGCATGTAATAGAGGTTCAAATTTGGTGTAGGCATAAAAGAGTGATTGACTAATTTGTGGGGGTGGTATAGGGAACCCAATGAGGACAATGGTGTTGGGATGTAATTTTAAAGGGTGTTTTATCTAACAACCTGGAAAGCAAAAGGAGACAGACAGTGAGGGAGAGGGTTGAAAGTCCAGTGAAACGATGAGGTAGTTTGATAGGGTGGGGGATTAGAGAAAGCACTATAGTCCAGAGAAAAGCTAGAGATAAAGATCACCTTTAAATGTGAGAATAAATGAAGAAATCAGTGTTCAGCTCAGGTAACTGTATGAACTCTGAACTTACTAAGTAGATAGAAAGTGTTTTAAAAAGTGAATATACTTATCCATTAGATGAGGATTTAGGCTAGTTTTGTTTTTAAGTGAACTCAGCAAATAAGATAAGAGTCAAAAGTTGACTCTAGGACCAACTGAAATAGAGAGAACCGAGTGACCATAAAGCGTGAGAGACAGCTGCACCTGTGTCCACATTGGGACATTCTTGTTTACAGGTCAGAGAACTTTTATTCCAGGGAGATTCAGGAGACAACTCCAGTTGAAGACAGAGTTATTTTAGATGTCTACAGTCATCCAGTTGTACTATATACCAGTGTCTGAGATGCCTCCCTTTGCTTCCTCAGCATTAAGGAACCCTATTGTTTGAATAGCTCCCTGCAGACTTCTTAAAGAGTTGCTTCTTCATTTTTTAAACCTTTAGAAGTTTAATGAAAATTCAATATCGAGACACATTTAGCTGTGTTATAAGTTTCCAAATCATTCACTTACTTCATTACAATACTTTACTATATCAACTCAGCACCACATGTGGAAATTTGCCTTATAACTTCTGGAGGAGACAGAACTTCTAATTACCAACATTTGCCAAACCTTGCCCACAGTTGTGATGAAGAAAAGGATTTGGTTTAAGACATTGATCTGGCATACAGAAGTGACTGTTAGTTTTGTACCCCTTCTACTATCCAGAGGATTAAGATCAACCTGCTTCTTCAGTGAAACATAACCTTTTCGCCAGTAACTTCGTCATTAAGTGGTTGAAATGTGAGAATTCCATTCAGATCACTTTAATTTTAAAGGAAGGGGAAAAGGTTTATTTCTGTTAGACAAGCTGCAGAATTATAAATTAAAATGCCACCCAGTGGCATTTTAAGTATCCATCCCTTGGACTTCCTGGTGGATGGATAGTGTGTGAATAGCGGTGGTTCACAGTTTGGCTCAATCTGTTGCTTCCAGTTCTTCTCATTGTCCACCTGATTTAAAAGAAACACAGCAAGGTCATTCAATTACAATTTCCTGAGAAGCATTGTGGTGGGCTCCTCAGAAGGTAAACATAAATCTCTTTGGAATTAAATGTTTAATTCAGGAGGATGAGAAACAAGTCCCCCCCCATCCCCAGCTAAGAGTTGCATGATGTATAACACCAAGATAGACTGACCATCACTACATATTCTATGTGCTTATCATTTCCGTGCCCTAGTCGGTGATAGGTTTCAACCTTGGTTTTAATTTACTTTCCTATGGATATATCCCAGTTTTTATTTCCCAAGCTCGAATTAAAATAAAAACCAAAGCCATCAAATACATGGAGACAGTGATGTCTTCTAGGCTTTTCTTATTTCCCCTTTCATAATTTCATGCAGATTTATGTGTTCAAAAATAAATTCTGCTAGATGGCCCAGAGGTAGTCAGACCCCTGGGCCTGATTTACACAAGGCAAAGTCAAGAAAAAAGACTAATGTCCCTGAATAAAACCTTTTTGTTTGTCATCCCTCACTGAATTATGAACAAATTCTGATTATCAGTTCGACTACTGGATTAGCTTTTACAAAGTGAACTTGGAAAATAAGATAAGAATCAGAAAATGACTTGGTGACACCAGAGTTGAAATATAGGAAAATTAATTACCTTAATGGAGAACATTGCAGCTGTCTGCATTGGGACATTCTACTTTTCAAAGTCTTCTTATCCCAGGAAATTGTAGGAAACAAAACTATAAATTATTTCCTATCTGATTTGTTTGTTGCAGCTCATAACAATTATCAGTCTATATTATTGCTAAAGTCCCTCTGGAATCCAAATTTATATATACAGATAAGATTGAATCATTTATTGTCTTCCTGACCTAGGAAATCAGCCTAAGGCTCAATTCTGGACTTTTAGGGACTGTCTTAATTTTCAAATGCTTCTGTAACAAATTACCATAAATATAGTGGCTTAAAATACCCACTTATTACTTCATAGCTATGTAGATGTCTAGGCCCACTGTGGCCCAGTTGGGTTATCTACTTAGAGTTCACAGGGATGGAATCAGAATATCCTAAGGGCAGCATTGTTCTCTGAAAGCTCCTTCCAAGCTCATTGGAGTTGTTGGCTGATTTCGGGTCCTTGCTCCTACCAGAGTGTGTTTCAGTTTCCTTGCTGATAGACAGCCAGAAGCCAGTTTGTGCTGCCGGTGGCTGTTTTAACTGCACCTCAAGTTCTTCCTCCACTAAAGGCCAATAAAAGCCCTCTCAAATTCCTAATTCCTCTGATACCCATCCACCCCCCATTGCAGTGATTAATTTCCTCTTCCACTTTTATAGGCTCCTGTAACAGGATAATCTCCTTGTTTTCAAATCAGTTGGTTAGTCATCTTAGTTACACCTGCAAAGTCCCTTGACGTCAGCAGTACCTAAGTCAGCCAACATCTGATGGAATAGTTAGGGCATCTTGGAGGGATCCCATCAGCATTTAGCCTGCCCAGTTCATCAGTGACATTTTGAAACACTGCCTGAGAGATTTCATCTCTACCTGTGTAGTTCTTGATCTTGCCATTTCATTGAATAATAATTTTGGTTCCTAATTTCATATTTACTATTTCAACCATTTGACACAGAAGATTGTTGAAAAGTCCACTTATGAGCTGGGCATAGAGGTAAGGGACTCTTAATTTCTAGGACAGCTTTGTCTAGATTAATGGCAAGCTCTAGAACAGAGTGGGCTACATGAAACCTCATCTCTGAAAACTAAAACAGAAAGGAGAAAGAAGGAAAAAGTTGAGGGAGAGAGAGCGAACTACCATATGATTCAGCCATTCAACTCCTGGGCATAAACTCAGAGAACTCAATACCCTTCATAGAGTTATTTGCATACCCATGTTTATTGCTCTTCTATCTATGATAGCAAGGAAATGGAACCAACTTAGCAATATGCAAAATGGAATCTCATTCATCTGTGAGAAAAAATGAAATCATGAAAATCTTTAGAAAAGTGGATGGACTTGGAAAGTATAATTTTAAGTCAGGTGACCCAAACTCAAAAAGAAAGGAACCTCTTGAAGAATATTATTTTAAGGTATGTTACTTTTGTTTATGTTGCATTTGTGTAACTCTGTGAAGTTGTGTAACTTTGCCCATCTAAAACACCTGATGGTCTAATAAAGAGCTGAATGGCCAATAGCAAGGTAGGAGAGAGAAATAGGCAGATCTGGCAGGTAGAGAGAATTAATAGAAGGAGAAAACTGAGAGTAAGAAAGAAGTAGCCAGAGGAGGAGGAGGACTCCAGAGGCCACCCAGCTACACAGCAAGCCACAGAGTAAGAGTAAGATTTACAGAAGTAACAGAACAGAAAAATCTCCAAGGCACAAGATAAATAGGATAATTTAGAGTTGAGAAAATCTGGCAAGAAGCAAGCCAAGCTAAGGCCAAGCATTTATAATTAAGAATAAGCCTCTATGTGTGACTTATTTGGGAGCTGGGTGGCAGACCCCCCAAAAGAGCAAACCACAAATAGCAACAGGAACCCACATGTTCTTCTTCATGTACATATCCTAACCTATAATGCATGCATATATACATGTAAACAGCTGTGTGGTTATAGTATAAATTATAGAAAAGACACTAATGAGGATGAGGTGATGAGGGAGGACAGACAGCAGGCCAAAGGACACAGGAGCCATGAAGGAGAACATAAAGCTACTTTTTGTTGTGTTTGTTTTCTTGTTTGTTTGTTTGTTTGTTTTAGTTTCAACTCCATCAGTTCTTTTCTTTTTTAGTGGCTACCTTAATTCACTCAATGTGTGATGTTTTTACCTGTGAGTTAACTAGAATACATCAATTTTATTGAAAATGTATCTTATTAAAATTAATATTATCCAATTCTTTCCTTTTTGAATTTGACTACAAGACAGTTTAAAATGATACACGTGAATTGCATTTCTGTTACACCAGTGGTGCTCAACCTTCCTAATGCTATGACCCTTTAATACAGTTCCTCATGTTGTGCTGACCCCCAACCAAAATTATTTTGTTGGTACTTCATAACTGTAATTTTGCTGCTGTTATGAATATATGATATGTGGATATCTGATATGCAACCCCCAAAAGTGTTGAGACCTACAGTTTGAGAACCACCGTATTTGACTGTTCCAAAGCACCATTGTTATTGCAGCCATAAACAATGAATGGTCTAAGTTCAAGAGCCTGTGATCTTAAAGAGTGAAGTGATTGGTATGTGGCAAACTTCTTACTGATGAGACATGGCATGATCATCTGGCTGTGTTTTCGAGTTCTATCTCTCTGGCATCCAGTCAGTCTGGCCAAAGTAACTTCTTTCTATTTATATGCTTAAAAGAGGCAGGGTGATGTCCCCATCTCATCGATTGAGCACACAGCATTGCCCTTTAGCAATATGCTCAAAGGTAGACCAGGTGTTCTTGCAGGCTCTAAGGCAAAGAGATGACAATTACATTCCTCTATCAGTAAAACTCTTGAAAAAATTGCTACATGAGCATTCATGAATTATTACCAACATTATGAATTAATGCCAACATTAATGTGTCAGCATTCATGCTATCACCATCCTTGATAGCCCCGTGCACAGGAAATATTAGAATGCCTGCTTCTCTCTTTAATTCTTAAATTTACTCTTTCCATTCTTATTCTTTCTAGTTTTATCCTTATTCCCTGACCCCAATATCATGTTTTAGTCTGTATAGTTTACTGATTGAGAAGTAGACAATACAAAGGCAGGCTTAGAGATACAGAGAACACCTCCACATCCTGCCCAGCCATAACCTATCTTTGTGAGTCTGGGAGATTCACTTAGTTTTCATACTCCTCTAAACGTCTGTTTTCCCACTTGTTACATGAGGTTTGCATTTGCAGGGTCTGTGCAAAGACTGAATGAAATAATAAGATGCCTGGTATTCTTCTTGGATGAGAAAATTCTGATGCAAGTTGTGTGGATAGAAGAGTAAGCGATGCACAGCTACGGTCCCTCCTTTGATGATGAGCAAAAGAACAGAAAGACAAAGAGTCCAGTGATGTCAGGACATGGGTGGCCCTTGATAAATGGCAGTGATTACACTTGGCTTGTTACAAAATCATGGACTGGTACTGAGGGAAGGCGATCAAGGTTCCCTGTCGAGTGACCACCCAAGTCACCACTTTAAGCAATACTGTGCTGGCACTGTAACACGTGTGACATTGTGTACTCCTCTAGTGATGCTCTTCCTAGAAGACCTCATTGCCTCACTCCTCATTTCTTTACTCCTAATTAGTTTACCAGAAAAGAACAACTCTACCCAGTAGAGCTGAGGAAAACCAAGACATTTCATTTCATATGTTGCCAAAGTAATTCTGATGTGGAGAAACTTATATATATATCTGCTATTATACCAAAAGGGGCGGAGACTGGTGCATTCCTTGAAGAGTTAAAAGCACTTGGGCCAGTCTGACTTGTTACATTGCTCCCTGTTGGGTTGCTATCTTATCAAGACAGATAATGCTTTCATTTAAGGTTCATTCAGTGAGAAGCTGCCTCCCATAGTCTATTAACCTCTGCTTACTCTAGACAAAGAACTTCGGGCAACTAAGGGATGGGGAGAGCTGGAGAAATAGTCTTCTCCAGGGAAGAGCACGCCAATTGGTTATTGCAAACCAATAGTCAGCCCTGAAAATATACACATAAGTAATATTGTACAAATTGAGTATGTTGTATTTAGGAATATACATGCATATACATATACATGGATGCATATAAGAACAATTAAAAAAAGAGGTCATGAATTTGAAAGAGAGCAAGGAGGGATAGATGGAAGGGTTTGAGGTAGGAAAAGAAAGGGGAAAATTATAATCTCAAAAATAAAAGAAAAAAATTTGTAACTCAGAATTTTAAGAGTTATTTGTGGAAAAAAGAGAAACCAGGAAACCAGTAAGGGGTTTCCTTTTTCAAATTCTGATTTGGGGGAAAAATGCTTTGATCAAGGAAATGGTATAAAGTAGGGCACTCTGTTCAAATCAGCACCACCAAATTGATTTTTCTCTTCACGGAATCATGCCTGTATTGATAATCTATGAATGCACCAAGTAAATCAGTCTGTGTAAGCTAATGACCCTCTAAACCAATAATTCTCAACCCTCTTAATGTTGAGAGCCTTTAATACAGTTCCTCATGTTGTGGTGACCCCCCAACCATAAAATTATTTTCGTTGCTACTTCATAACTGTAATTTTGCTACTGTTATGACCCCTAATGTAAATATCTGATATGCAGAATATCTGATATTTGAGCCCTGTGAGGGTCATTGGACTTTCCTCACCCAAGGGGTTGTGACCCACAGGTTGAGAACCATTGCTCTAGACTCTAGAGTCTAGAGAACTGCTTGTGGGAAGTTACTACAAAGTGCTAAGTATACCCTGCTGACCTTAAATAGAATGTTCCTGATAGTACGGAAATTCCCCCTCCAAAAAAAATAGCCATGCACACCCCCATAGGAAGAGCTCCAAACACTTGGTTGCCAAAATATTCTTTCTGCTTTAAGTCCACAAAGGAATGGGAGACTCTTCCATCCCTGTGTTCTCCTAGGAAGGGTCTCCAGCTCAAGCAAACCCTCATTTTGTTAGAATTTATCTACTCAATCAGCTCTAAAAATCTATATTTAACAAAGCAAATGATCCAAGCCCTGTAATAACATCAGAAAAAAAATGTATTGTAATAATATGTCAAACCTCTAGGCTAAGTTCCCACACAACTGGGCCTTTATGTAAGAGCGTCAAGTTCCCTACACACCTAAACACAAACAGAAAACATTTCTGCATAGTCCCTGGTAACACACATTACATGAGTGTGGGCTTTTCTCTTCCCTACACCCTCGTGTACGGTAAATTGATTGCTTTACCACCTATACAGTCTTCAGTTTCATCTAGTATGTAAGTTAAGGCCTCACTATCAGGCTACTCCATGGGAACAATGTGGTACCATTCTCAGAACTCTAATAATTTTAAATTTATTGAAGAATGAAAAAATTATTTGAGTAAGTCATTCCATCTAATTCTGAGGGATTTTTTTTTTAATGAAAAAGTCTTCATACTCAATAAAAATGAGTACAACCTGGATTTGAACCTAGCTTTCTCAGACTGGAGGGTACATTCACTTAACTACTTAGCTCAGCCTCTCTGTAAATGAAGATCAAGGTGAAATGGCTGTGATAATGTCTATAGACCTAGGTATATATCCCTGAGTGAGTATTAACTAAATAGGATCTGCTGACAAAGGATCAGATGTCATTAGATGAAATCAAATGCCCAGGGTTCAGTCCGAAGCCCTCTTATATTTTGTATTCAAATCAGCAGATTCCTTAATCTTTGTACCTGATACTTCACATGAAGCTAGCCAATGATAGTCACTCTCCCTGCCAGTGATGGACTGGATCCAACATCTACTGGCTTCATATTGGTAGCCTAAAATCAGCTATGGCAGGGGTATTTACACTACAGAGGTTGGCAAAAGCAGATCATGGTCCTTTTGTTAATTCCAAAGAGACAGTAATGAGACACTTGCCACTGCATAGCCATGGCCTGTGACTCAATGGCAGACACACTATGGATAGTCACACTTATGCAACTAAAAGTTAATGCTCCCTCTAGGAACCCCCTGCAAAACCTCAGGCAAACGTCACCACGCAAAGGCTCCAAAGACATTGGTGAATCTTGTTTCCCCATTGTTTTGCATTTGGGAGGACCTCTGAAAACATGCTCATAATGCTTACATTAGTAAAAAGGTTTTAAATTGCTGATTGTTTTGTTACAAAATATGTGCTGTTACTGTGATGTGAGCATAAATGAGCTTAATGTCTTAATGTATGTTTACATACATATAAATCATAAAATGTATTAATCAGTATTGCCAAATAGAAACCTATTGCATACCACATACTTTAGATTTTCAGCTAATCACATTTAAAAAAAGAAATGAATGTTAATTATAGTAATATATTTTAGCTAATTCAATTATCTAAATTATGAATTTACCATTAATCAGTATAAACATTAAGATAATCTGTATCTATTTTTGTACCAATATTTCAAAATCTGTATGCAGTTTATACTTAACACTTTTCAACTTAGCTTGCTAAATTTTTATCAAAAATACTTTGTCTTAATTTAGACCATAAAATGCAGCTGGAAAGTATATTCACCTTCCAAACTTTTCCAAATACACTTGTTCTTAATTAAAACAATCATTTATGATAAAATGAATTATAAAATTATTTTATTCCTTAGTCACATTAGCCATATTGCAAATTCTCAGTAGCCACTTATGGCTGGTGGTAACATAAGCCGGTCAGCTTGCATGTAAGCAATATAAGGTTATTTGATAGGTAGAAATGACTCTACTATGTATAGACCACTATCTCAGAGCCTTTTTACTTATGCCTCATAACATACATAACTAATGTTCCTGTCCTGGAATCCCACTGGATTCCAGAGAAAAGAGCAGTCTTAACAAAGTACAGCTTTGTTCTACATAACTGTGTTTCAGATCACATCAGGATCCATACCTAAGAGTGTTTTCATACCATTGTAACAAAGATGAGAAATTCCTTTCACCATTTGATTTCATAACAGAGTGAACTACATAGCTTATGTTTGGGTGATGGTCAGGGTTAGGGTTAGAGTTAGGGGTTAGGGTTAGGGTTAGAGTTAGATAAACCTGCTACACTGCCAGTCGCATAAAGCTAATTTCAGTATATAATATTTGATAGTGATGGTGATAACTAATTTCCACATAAGTTCATGTATTTGCTTTAGCACTATTTTCTACCATTGGTGTAAGGTATTGCCTGCTTGTGAAAACAAAAGGAACCATTTTTACTGCATTTTGATTACATTATTGTCTCTTTCACTTATTTTCATTTCCTGATGCTTGCTATCATGACCTAGTAGCGTAGCCTAGGTCATGATAAGTAATCCTGTAATCATGTACCCTGGTATACAGTGGGCTGTATATCATCTCTAGATTAATCGAAGTAAACTCTAGAGTTTTCAAATAACAAAGGCACCTAACATGTCGCCAATGTTGAACAACTTGCAACTTTTGTTATTTCTTTTTAAAATATCAGAGGCTGGGAGATGGCTCAGTGCATACAGTACTTTCCATGCAAACTTAATGACATGCATTGGGTCCCCAGAATATACCTAAGGAAGGAGAGAACTGACTTCATACAATTGTCCTCTGACCTCCACACATGCACTGTGGCTTGTATAGATGCACACACGCACACACACAAATAATCTTTTTCTAATTGAAAAGAAAAATGCTGTACTTTTCCTTCGCTCACTAATAGGAGGGAAATAAATTGATTGAAAGCATTTATTTCTGACCAATTTTCAAATTATCTTCACCATAAAAAAGTTTTAACATGAACTCTGAATGCAAACTGTTCAAATAAATGCTTGGTGCTAATTAGAAGAGGTGATTTGAGTATCATTTTGGATAAGCCTTTGCATTTTTCTGTACTGAGTTAATTCGATTTTGCAACATTTCATCAGTAATACACACCAACACCGGGAAGCACATATTTATTAGTTTATCTACCTGAAGTCTTTTCTATGCAAAGTAAACAGTGCTATTTCAACTTCACTTTTAAAATCAGCTCCTTTTCAATATCAAAAAATGTAAAATTAGCAAAATGAGAGTTTGAGGGAATTTAACTCTTTCTGATTAATCCAGCTGTCATCATGGTGTTTCTCCTGACTTGCTTGACAGGACTCCATCACCAACTCTATTCTCAACTCTCCCCACATATTAATATGCTAGCATCACACTTCAAGGCGGTCTGTCCAATTTCCTTTAAAGTACTTTACAAAAGCTGGAGGTGGTGTGAGGGTGGATGCTTCATTTTGTGTGTGCTAAGTTATAGGCAGGCTGCGACTGCAGATTTCCTCCCATGTCATTAATACACATTTTGATATGACTTTTGACAATAATAGATGTTTTTCACCAAGTAGCCTAGCCTAAGTGTTAAGTTTGCCACGTCCTCACCCTGTACCATTTTGCATTCATTGATGGCTTCTTTCTCTTTGGCCGATGTTCTTGTACCTTGAACTTCACACAAGACAACTCTCACATTTCTGGAAGTCTTGTGACTGTGTCCTCCACCAAGGAGCCCAAACAATCATGTGACCTTCTCTTCCCCTAAGCAGCTCGGATCCCAGCACCCTGATTCCAGCCTGTAGCTCTGCCTTTTATTCAAGTGTTCATTCAGTCATTTATCATAGATGTGTTGACTTTCCTGTATCCAGATCTTTCCAATATACCTCAATGTATTTAAATGAAGAAAGCGTGAGAAGCAACTTATCTTAAAGAAAGTACATTTCTGTGCATGTTATCTAAACCAAAGCTGATTTATATCCTTAAAAGTGTTGCTTCAGACCTGTCCCACCTTGCTAACTCAATTTTGTCTCTAAAATCTGGACAATGATCTCTGTTCACTACTCTCAGAATATTAACGAAACACCCTCAGAATGCATCCCCACACCAGATCATTGGCATTGAGCTTTGGTCTGTACACGTTTACCATAGCTTGTCTCACTTTCTTTACACATAAAATCTTGTCTATCATTTTGTTCTAATTTTAAGCACCTCAGTAAGTAGCTCATTTCTTTTTCCTACTTTAACTTTCCATTTGTGGGTAGGGGCCATCTTTTCTCAGTTTCAATTATTGCCTAGTTCTTATAGTTAACAACGACAGTTTGGATAACTTTTGCATTAATCTCTATAATGCCTTGTACAATACCAGCAGCCACTAAAAACGTTCCAGAAACACTTGCTCATTTTAATTTAAAATAATGTAACCTATTGCCTTCTTTGCTTGGAGTTGGTTATAATGTTGGGGAGAAGTGTCGTATCTAACTTCTATCTCTTCTTTTGTGTCTGTTACTATGTCATGGCCACAGAATGAAGAGCAGTACATCATAAGCCTAATTGTATAATTTGGTAGCGTTCTTAGTTGGGCAGTCTATAGAATACACCAGCTGGATTAGTCTAGTTTTAAAACTGGTTCTCCCTGGAGGAAAGAGGAAAGCAGGCAAAATGCCTCAGGCATTGAGAGTGGAAACGGTGTGTGTTCCATTATGTAAGAAATGAAGCCCATTTTCTCCCTCTTGCTTGGCTAGGAGTCTATAGCCAAAGAATGAATAAATATCACAAGAAATTTAAATAAGGACTTTTCCCTAGCAAAATACTGCAAATCTAAAAATTAAATTTGGTATATTCCTGTGAAAAAAGAAATGCCTGCCTTTTGTAAGTGCCTCTTAGAGGGGCACTTTGGATGAACTCTTCTATCTTAAGGTTAATGGATCATTATAAGTTTGGACATTTGGGCAAAGAAGGCCTGAGGAAGGGGAATCTTTCTTTTTGGCATCTGGCAGAGTCTGGGCGTATTAAATTAAAATTCCTAACTCTGTGTGACGACGACACTCTACCCTCCCCCAAGTCCACAGGGACACATGCAGACGTCAAATGAGACATTTGATCTCAGCTGGAGCTTAGTATAGCAGAGTCCTGTCACCCAGAGGGTGCTACTTGGGGTTCTGCAAAGCTGATAGGGGCAAGCTCTCAAAGCCAAGGGCAAGTTCTCTAGTCTTTATCTGCCATAACATCAATGAAGAAGAGAGATGAGAGGCTGATATTGCAGTTAGCACATACTGAATGTTTCTTCAACCTCCTGGTTTCTATGCCTGGAGTATTACAAGCCCAGCCTTTCTGCAGTGTGTTCCGGGTGGCAATGGGCTGTTCTGATCTCCCACTATGAAGAATTACAGCTTTAAACATGCCTGTTTCTGTGATGCGAGTGTGAAAATGTACTCCAGGCTAAATTTGTTTTAAGGATTATGGTTTGTTTGGTTTGTTTTGTGACATAAAAATGTATCCTATGGAGCTATGCTTGCCTTATAACATCATTGTAGTAACTCTGGGTCCTTATCTGGGAAAAGTAAAATTTGTGTGCACGAAGCAGCTTTGAAAAGACCGGGGACTAAGGCAGAATGTAATTCTGTGTGCAATGCTTCTGGGGTTCAGTCTCTGGTCCCTCAAAATGAAGAAAGCACAAAAGTTTGAGGGTTGGAAAAGGTTTGTCTACTAGTTTTCTGATCTAAACCCCCACTTGTTTCTGGCACCTGCTTGGTCTCTTTGTCGTGCTTGAAGGTATGACTTCTAAGGCAGGCATGGTATCTTCTAAGAAATGTAAACATTTCCATATACTTACATGGAAAGAAAAATAAACAACCTGGGAATTAAGAATTCACTATTACAACCTGATATCAAGATAGCATAGGCCAGGAGGAGCTTCTGCCCTGACAGAGTGTTCTGAGATGGCTAGTTAAATCACCACTACCAAAATTTAGTCTGCTTTCTCCATATCTCAGTCAGGGTTTCTTTTGCTGTGAAGGGACACCATGACCACTGCAACTCTTTCTTATAAGGAAAACATTTCATTGGAGTGGCTTGCTCACGGTTCAGTGGTTCAGTCCATTATCATCATGGTGGGACATGGCAGTGTGCAGACAGACACGGTACTGGAGAAGTAGTCGAGAGTCTTACATCTTGCAGGCCATAGGAAATGATCTGAGTGTCACACTGAGCAAAGCTTGGGCAAAAGAGAACTCAAACCCCGCCCCCCGCAGTGAGACACTTCCTCCAACAAGGTCACACCTCCTCATAGTGTCATCTGCTTTAGGGGCCTTTTTCTTTCAAACCACCACATGGTTGTGTTCCCTCTTTTTTTTTTTTTTTGGTTAATGAGATTAAGAGAAAATTCCACATGATAGTTTTTTCATTCTATTACATACTTGATCTATCCATTAAATGCATTTCTGCTAGAGTCTCCAAACTAACATTAACTAACATGGCCTGTATCCCTAGAAGTAAGGACAGAGTGCTAATGATTCACATTTACAAAGAACATAATGCAAAGCCATCAGCCTGTAGCCTTCCACTTAAAAATCAAATTGTGGGTGGTCCTAGTGACATTCCACTTGCTCAAAACCTCCAAGTTAACTATCACATTTGATCCTACCAAAGATCCCAAAGGTCAGTGTTTGGTAAGGGTGGGTCATCCTAGTGTAGAAAGGTGTGCAAATATATTCAGACACAAGAAAATACTCAAGTTTTGCATAGAGATGTGTTTTGTTAAGTAAAACCGCTCTGAGAACGTGGGATTGAAAGGTTACCCTCTGTCTGCAGCTAAAAATGTAAAACATTTGGCATCTTATAGCTCTTCAGAATTCCATGGCTGTTACCTCAGAACCACACCTATAGACCCATGAAAGCAAACACTCTTGCTCATCATTTCAGCCTGATTACAGAGAGCAAGAAGAATTGTTTCAGGGTTGTGAAGTTTGCACAGTGATAAAAAGGAGGTCCAAAGAGGTCCTGGAAGAGCAGATGGAGTGGTGACCAGGTGTACCTCAGTGACTTGTAAATAGGGCAGTTTTATGAAACACTGGGACTCAGCTTAAAGCAGTTGGTGTTAGTTGTCAAATGTAGTGGTCATTGTAGAAGGAATAGAGTACTGAGTCCCTTTCCAACCAGTCCAGACTTGTCTCTAGAGAACCCTGGACATAAACACCATAGTTTATTTTTCCAGAGAAGTGTATTTCCTTCAGATAAAGATATGCACTGACAGAACACATTCATTGCTCCCTCATTCACTAGACTGAAGGGCTGAAGGTACAGCCACACGTGGGCTTCTAAACAGCTGGAAAGGCCAGGACCAATAGCTCTTGGTGGACATATTCCTGAGTGTTTCAGAGCACACAGTCATTGTAAGATCCAAACCTACCAGGCCTCTCAATATTTGGAAGCGTCCCTCCAGTTAGCCCCTCCTGGGATGGCTCAGCTGCACAGTGTTTTTAGTATAAATTAAGCTCATCTGGTCCTTGGGAAACAGGTTTAAGAAATGTTAGTATTGTAGAGGGTTGCTTCATTTTTTTTTTCTTTTTTCTTTTATAGCTTGTCTTTCTCGAAACCCTGGACTGGGCAATTTTTTTTTCTTAAATTTCCAGATTAAATTAAAATGAACTATACCTGCCCTGTGACTAAAGCAATGTATGTGGGTCATTGGCTGTGAGGTGATCCAGGGGCTGCCAGCCAATCCCTGAAAATCTGTACTGTCCATGCTATTTCCTGAGGCAAGTGCTCAGGGGACGTAGGATTTATTCCAACCTGCTGTGTGTCCTCATGAAAAGTATGACAGTACCGAAGTCTGGGGCGAGGCAGGACTTGCTAAGATTCCTTCTACACATGTCTGGGCTTCCTGGGCTTCGAATGTTGTGCTATGCCCACAGTCTAGCGCTGCTCTGCTTGACCCTGTGCTGCTTCTGGTTTGCAGGTCTCACAGGTATGGATCTTTGGCGGGCGCTCTTCACCTTGACGCTGGCAGTCTCCAGCAACACGTTTTCTGGAAATGAGGGTGAGTCCCACTTTCCTTTCTCACTGGTGGTGTTAGGGAACAAAGCAGATCTGTGTTCAATCCGGATGAAACCGCCTCCGGTTTTGGTAGCTTTAAAACCATAAACCAGGAGGGCTGCTCTGTCTGGGGATGTTTAAGGAGGAGGGCTATGGTCGTCAGCTTTGGCATCCGGTGTTTTCACATTGGAAATCAATGTTACACGGGGTACTGGGGTCATTTTTGATGAAGACAAGCCAGGTCTCTGGGAGAGATACTAAAATTGCACCAAAGCATTAGGAACCTACTAATTGCTCAGCTCACCTGTGACTAAGCGCAGCAGAGTCTATTTCCAGAGCTTGAATTTCCAGAACTCAGTCCTCCTAACCACATTCTCTGAGAGGGGCAATTGCAGGTGTCCAGGGAGTTTGACCCCTGGCACTCTGCATGGTTTCCATTTGGCCTAGTTACAGGGAAGAAGACCCCTGAGCTAGGTGACAGATACTTCCAGAAGTTGTGAGCTGCCTTGGCTGTCTGAATATTTTCCCTTCTCTTCTCTATTCTCCTGTAGTCTCAATGTTTTCAGACTCGCATGTCATAGCAGAGACAAAGACTAATGAAAGTGGGTGTCGGGGGTGTCTGTCTGGGGTGGGGAGTGTCCTCACTAAGAGATGGGGGACTTTTTCAAGGAATGTCTTGAGCACTTGGCAATTTTCTTTGCCTAGGTTTCACCAGAGGGCAGGAACACCACGTTTTTGCCATGCGGTGGCACTGGGCTTGGTTGTCGCTTTAAGAGTAGCGGACTCCCTGACTCAACACCCAGCTCCTGTTGGAAAACACAGTTTAACAGGCGACTTAACCGCCTTAAGATGTCCTGCTGACCTTGTGACCAAAAATAAAAGCACAGTAGTAAGCTGCTGACACATCAAGACTAGCCTGGAAGCGGGGGAGGGGAGAATGTGTTGTTTTATTTCATAAGGCGATTCCAAAATATTTTGAGAAAAGAAGTCATAATTGTTTGAAATATTTTTGGGTCTCTCTGGTGTTATAATGTCAACATTATGCAAGTCAGACGTGGGAAGACTCACAGGCTGTACTACAGCAGCTTTTCCCATGGCTGCTTTTAGACCCTGGTTCTGAGCCAAAGAATTACAGCTCAGATCCTCTGCAGGGCCAAAGTCATGGTGGTTTAATCTCTCCTTTCTTCACTAAGGTGACTTTCAGTTCGGGGCAAGGCTTGAGGAATTTTAAAGCCCATGAAATGAAAAGTACAGCATAAGAATCTTCAAAAAGGCTGAAAAAGGCATCCCAGACTAAGAAATTAAAGCTTGAATTATTTTCCAACCTAGACAATTTCCAGGGTCTGTTCAACAGCTTAAACATTTGAACAGCCTTTTGACTTCAGGACAAGTAAAGGCCAAAATTATAATTATAATAATAATTAATGACTTTCTTTAAATGAATTTCATTGTATATATTTATGGTATACAGTGTTACAAAGAGTGTGTGTGTGTGTGTGTGTGTGTGTGTGTGTGTGTGTGTGTACATAATTACCCATTTTTCTCTCTGTGGCAAGAGAAGCCATGATCTACTTGTGTAGCAGAAATCCTGAATATAATAATCTGTCTTTAACTATAATCCTCTTGGTGTCTATTAAATCACTGGACTTGTTAATACTGCATTTTTGCTACTTTGTAGCCTGTGAATCATAGTCTACCTTGTTCTTCCCCTACCCAACTCTGGTAACTACTGTTCTCTCTATACATTTGGCTTTTCTTTTGAAAATTACACATTAGTGCAATCATGTTTGTTGTGCTTTCTGGATCTTGCCTATTTTACTTAGACTAATGTCCTGTAGGTGCACTCATACCATCCAAGTACTAACCAGGCCTGACCCTGCTTAGCTTCCGAGATCAGACTAGATCCGGCGTGTTCAGGGTGGTACTCATACTGTGGCGAGATCTGCAGTCTTAACCCTTTGCTGCTTCCTGTCTTGACCATTGTGAACAGTGCTGCGGTGAATACAGGAATGGAGTCCCTTACACAAAGTGGTGATTTTAACAGCCAGTTCCTAAAAGAGCTTCTTAATTTTCTTTTTAATAATTTGTTTTGGCTCCTTGTTGGCTTGGAGAAAGAACAGTAAGAAAATATTTTATAGTAAGTACAAATCATGCATTTTACCAGTCCTTCTATATAGGAAATTATTTAACAGAGAAACATTTTTCTCTTTCTTTCTTGTTAGACTAAGCAAATTAAAATATTTGAGTATTCCAGAAAACTTTCTTAAAATGACCTGCAGATTAGAAATAGGGTATATTGATTGCTTTAAAGGATATAGACAAGTTCAAGCATGCTTATACACACTGGTGTGTGTGTGTGTGTGTGTGTGTGTGTGTGTGTGTGTTTATCTGCCCCTCACCTAATAGATTCAGCCAAACTTAGCACATGACACAAAATGGGTCATGATCTCAGATGACATTCATGGACCATGTGTTCCTTTTTTAGCCAGGTCTGGATCAAATTATTTTATTTTCAATTTCCCTCTTTCCATATAAGGCAGACTGAAAATATAGATGAAGAATGAAAAGAAAACATAGTGTTATAATTCGTTCTTTAGTTTGATTTGATCAGTGCAATATGTGTCCCTATTGAGGTATCATGAAGAAATCACCTGTAAAAAAAAAAAAAAAATCTTCCCAGGAGCTAGACTGAAGATGACAGGTCTGTATGGTAAGGGAATGTTGGCTCTTGAATCTCTAAACAGGGTTTTACTTGTTTGGGCAAATACACAACCAGAAATACACTGGGTCTGAGAGGATTTTTTTAAATTAAATTTAATTGCCCTGTGTAAAAGTTAATAGGAACCAAACATTGAACAGTGCCATCATTGTATTGCTTAAAGTGCAATACTGTGTTTTTTGTCTCACTCATCCTTAATATGAGGCTCTATATCTCCTCCTCAGTGCAAGTTATATATTCTCATGGAGAATTTCTTATTCCACCATTAAGAATGGTCAAAGTAACCTCATTTTCAGAAGGCTCTACCAGGTTGCTCTATCCACTGGCTGTACCTGGAATACTGCTGGTGAGAAGCATCCATAAAGGTCTGGTGTATATAAGAAGTTCACCTTATAAAGTATGTGTCTATCTTTGTATATCACTCAGTCAGCAGCTCAGCATCCCCTTGGGTTTCACAGCAGCCTCGGGTAGAAGTAACCAAATCCCTCCTGTACAAAGAAGCTCAATCTGTCTAGGACATGGAGAGCTTCTGGAAACAATGGAGGGACTGTCACTTCAACATCTAGCTTTCATAACAAAGACAAAGCATCAAAATAACTCAAAAGTAAACTTAGAATCATTAATTCACCAAGTTCAGTGCATCTCTTCAGTTCTTCCTATTTTCAAAGTTTGAATTTAGGGCCATGAAGAATACAAGGTAAGTCTTCAGGAATTATCATTAAGTATAGAGATCAGGTAATTATACTGAGAATTAGAATATCAGGCTCTGTATATGAACTAGGGGAATGGCCATAGCCATTCTACATAGCAGTAGCAAAGAACACAGAAAACAGCTCGTTCAGTTACCAAGTTCTACATGTCCAGTACACAAGCAAAGCGAGGAGTAGTTCTATTATATGCATTTTAGAATCCACAAGTATCTACTGAGCACTTCCTTGGTAAACAAAAGAGAAGTCATTTGGCAAGGCACACTGTACATGCGCACTCTGTTTATATTTGCTTCTCTTGGAAGCAGATTTAAGGTAGTTGATTTTGGTCAGATTATGTATAGTCTACAGATGGCAAAAGGCTTCATGGGTGAAAACAGGACTTGCCAGGCCTTGAAGAATTGGCAATATGTGGAAAGGAAGAAAAAGTATGTGCCAAATCCATCAGATGATAATCATTCTCAAAGTTGTAAGCAGGCCAGTCAAAACAAAAGTGCTAACCACCGGCTAAAACATTAGTTATGCATCTTTCATATTTATAGACTGCATCCGTATTATTTAGGTATGATATATATATATAATAAATGGAGATTTACATGTATCTATACATATAGAGAAGTATATAATAAATACCTATGGGCCAGGTAGTGGTGGCACACGCCTTTAATCCCAGCACTCGGGAGGCAGAGGCAGGTGGATCTCTGTGAGTTTGAGGCCAGCCAGGGCTACAGAGTGAGTTCCAGGAAAGGTGCAAAGCTACATAAAGAAACCCTGTCTCGAAAAACAAATACCTACTAGTGCAACCTATAGGCCAAGTTCATAATTCTCATATTCACAACTTCCCACTCTGGAGGGAGCTTCTGTGAACCATGTTGCATCTTTCTATATCATTTAAGAGAACAAACTTTACTAGAATGATCTGGCATACTCTAAAGGAACTCCAGAATTCACTAAGTCATGTTCTCTTTGTATTTCTGAACATTCTTTATAAACATATGCAGAATGACACAATGCTTATTTGGAAGATTCTGCTGATCTTATTGTTCAACAGGAAATAATAGCACAGTGGGGGGATTTTATTTTTTAAACAAACTCTACCCCACTACCGTTGAAGCTCCACATGGTCGTTAGAGGTTGCCAAGACATACTGGACATGTTTCAAAGAAGTACTGGAGTCACACTTGAAGCTGATAAACATTAAAGGATGTCCCTTTCATCATTGTCGAGAAAGAGTGACTTAAAGCTTTGGCTTCTCACTGAAGTGAGTGGGGAGGAAGCCACAGACCCTTCAAATGCTGCTTCCTGGATAGTCATCCAAACAAGAAGGATCTCATCATGTGTCCAATGTCCAATGTCCAAGTACTTCAACAGTCCTGTGTCACCTTGAACTCCTCATATCACAAACTGACTTTGAGATGAATTTCAGTATGTTGGAGCAAGCCAGGTGACTCCAGATGGTGCCAATGGGAGAAATAAGCACAGAAATTTGTAAACCATGGCACAAAATAGACTTTCAACAATTCTTTTATACTTTTTGGATTCAAAGAGGAAATTATCATTCATGTTCCTGACTTCAAGGAGCCCATAATTTATAGAAGGTGAAACAGATGTAAACCCAATTCAGTTGTGAGACCCCCTCGGTTATTAGAGTTTTAAGTTAGATAATAATATTGTTAAGGTTTCACCTAGGAATTAATACTAGTAAGAAGAGAAATTTGAAAGGGATGAGTGTAGGGGAGTCAGATTAAAATAGGTCAAAAGAGAGATGGGCTAAATGTGCTAGGATGGTTAAAAAAATACATATAACATGATTAGAGAAGTAGTCAGGATCTAGTTCTGTGGTTTAATTAACATGTCGACTTTTAACTTTGAGACCTATCAGTATCTTCTTATTCCATCCAGTTCTAAGTTTCCACACATTTAACTAAATATTATCAACAAAGCATCAGCTCACTTTTCATATAGTGGAGTCCTTAACAGCTGAATTGGGCATCCTTTCTCTGAATTCCTCTTACCTGTACCTAGCCCAGCTCCTATGACCATCTAGTCACCTGTGCTTGTGGCTGTCACATAGTAAAGACTACCATACAGTAACAAATACATGGTGTGGACAAAGGACTAAAATCTCCTTCCACTGGAGTCTTTAGGCATTCATTACTATATCCCAAGACCTTGACCAACTCTTAGACACTCTATCATTGCAGAGTGTGGACTTACCTCATTTAATACAATCAAAAGTAAGTAGGATGTGTTTAGAACCACAAAGCTTTGCACTGGGCAGAATCTGAGAAGTTGGCTAGATTTACACAGTAGCTGATTCAGCCTGATGAGGAGGCTGGGGTGTAAGTGACTAAGTTTGTGTCTCTAATAATTAATACATAGAAGGCACAGGACCACCCATGAGTAGTCCAAGTGCCCATGACAAGTCATTGTTCCATTCATCCACCCTGGGTCCTGGTTTTTCCAAGACAAGAGCTTGCCCTGATTTACAAAGTGTCTCCAAACCACCTTGATTCAGTAACCCAAACTGAGCCTCCTTTTATGGGTTGACCAAGAAGAGGCTGCTATAGGTTAATTGGTGTGTGGTACCTGAAAAGAGTAGGTGTTCATGAGCACACAATCCAGTCTCAGCTATGCAGAAGCCCAGCCAGGGTCCCTCAATCCCAGAGCACCTAGGAAAACACTCATAGAACCGTCTCAATGTTTTCTAACCTGTAGTTGATGTTTTAATTCCCTCCTCCTCCTGCTCCTTTTTCTTCTCCCCCTCTTCTTCCTCCTCATTCCCCTCTTCTATTGAAGTTAATATGGTTGTTTCCCCAGGGCTGGATCAAGTTTAAACCTTAAACTCCATGTGATGAAGAACTGTTATGTTCATCAAAGCCATGAGCAAAGGTGCCTTTGTGGCTTGGCTTTGGGTCCTTGTAATGGTTTACCCACACTACTATGTACCTAACTTGTCATCAAGCAGTCACCAGCCTCCACAATCTCAAGAACAACACTCATTTTTTTTTTGAGAGCAGCAGGCTCTGCAGGTCTGTATCTTTTCCATCAATACTAACTTGCATGTTCACATAATGCTGTCAGCATCATCTCCAAACCCAGAGCAACACTTCCTCACTATCTATATTAGAGATGTAGGAATGAATGCTACTTGAAATCTGATCACAAAATTGACCATCCAAAGAGAGTATTCCTTGGTTTCTTGTATGGAGACCACCACACAGACCAAGAGGTAATGAAGCTTGGAGAACTTTATCAACCTCACCTTAAGCGAGAGTTTTCTCTGGTCTCTTATTCCTCCAAATGACTCAAAATGAACCCATATAACTTCATCAAATACATTACCAGAAGTCTCTGGTTCTGGTTCTGTGACAATGTGTGGTCTTAAGCCTTAACAGTATCTTAATGTTATCTCCATTATATGTCCAGGGCAAGGTTACATGTAAGAGAGCTGGTCTCAGTCCCTAGAGAAATATTTCAGCATGCTTGAACAGAATCTTTTACCAAGTTTGAGGTTGGGAAGATGTGTGTAGAGAGAGTGGTATGTGTTTTGTGCCTGTTATCTAAATAAAGTTGTAATGCCATCTGTGCTTCAAGTTGGTGAATTTGGACTAAATAGCTTCAGATGGCTGACACAATGACACTGTATATCCTATGTAAGAAAGCATTATTGATGTGAAGTCACTAGGCCTTCAGATATATGAAGAGTGGTCCTCAACCCTGTGTCTCATCCTCTGGCATTCTAATGAATATCTTTATTTATTTGTTGGTTGAATGAGTGAATCAGCACCATAATCCTGACCTGGACTTTCTCCAGTCCTGTCCCACAACTGTCCCTGCTACCTTGCATGGCCAGATCTAAGCAGCATATAGGTTAAACTGGAATTCCTTTAGAAAGGGTCTAAAATTAACTATCCATTAGTCAAAACTGAGATTTAGGGCTTTTCACTGAAGCTATAATGGTTTTATTTACTGATTAATATGCCTGATGCCACCAAGACCATAATTTTGCTCCAAACATTAATGTCTCCGAGCATGATGCCCTTCTTACATCCTGCCATCCCCTTTCCAGGTCACTGACCTCTGCCCCCTCTCAGTACTCCAGCCATTAGCCAACACCTTTATTGAATGAACTGGCCACCCAACACTATCACCCTGATACCACTTTTATCTCTGCCCCACCTACCTGATAAGTCTACTCAAATATTGACAGACACACATAGGCAGAAGTCCTGCAGAGCCCAAAACAAAGTTTTCATCGACCTTTTTGACATTGAACTTGAGATTATGGAAGACCCTGACTGGTGAACCTATAAATACATGAATCAATTTTTCAACCATTTTAGCAGGCCTCCCCAATTTTCTAGTAAGAAATGTGAGGCTCTCTGTGTTGGAAGTAAATATGATATTAGCAAAATCTTTAACTTCTTGAACTCTAAATGTGAAAATGATATTATATGTCCCCTTTAATTTTTAACCTTACAAAGGTCCAGAAAGGAGAAGAATGCTTTGACTTTGGACTTCTGGATAGAGGTGTGTTTTGTGTAAATCTTAGTAACATATTGACATTAGTGAGGGGAGAATTGGTATTTCACCATGCCAAAGTCTGGGGAAGCTTGGCTTCCCCCCCAAAAAAAATAATGAGAAGAAAATGAATAGGAGCTATAATTGATTATAACTTTAGAAACCCATGAGGATTAGAATATAACTCACTGGGAGAAGATGTACTTAGCAAATATAAAGCACGTAGAGGACAATTGTTTGTTCCAGAAAAGGACCACTTTCACCCACCCAGATTTTGGCATGTGTCCTCATTCCTCGTCCACCCTTCATTGACCTGCTGCTCCTTTGGTTTGAGCTGGGAAGAGGGGTGTCTTTTTCTTAACATTAGCCATAACAAAAGGATGTGCTGTGGAAGGGGCAGGAGCCTAGGGAAGGAAGCAAATGAAAGACAGTCACTTCAGTAGCATCACCCTGAGTCAGGCAGTCTGGCTTGACCAACTTGTTAACGGTAGATTCTAAGTGGTCCTCAGCCTTCCTAATGCTTTAATATAATTCTTCAGGCTATGGTGACCCCCAACCGTAAATTATTTTTGTTACTGCTTCACAACTGCAATTTTGCTCCTGTAATGAATCATAATGTTAATATCTGTGTTTCCTGATGGTTGTAGGCAATGCCTGTGAAAGGGTCGTTTAGCCCACCAAAGGGGTCACAACCCACAGGTTGAGGATCACTGTGTAAAATAAAGCAAAGTACCCAAGGTGCCACGCTCAGGTGTTCCTGGAGAGGTGGACAAACTGGTGTCTCCTGGGCCCTGAGTTTTCTTTGTTGGCTAGACCAGCCCTGCATTTTCGGAATGGTCACTCAGAAGTTCCTAAGTGTGAGTGACTGCCTAGCTCTATAGTCATTAAAATTACCCTTAGTTTCCAAAATCTTTTGTGCAATTCACCTGTTCCTATGGGGCATATGCTAGTGTAAATTTAAACTGTGCACCTGTGTTTGGTCTGCATGCTTACTTAGGCCCCCGGGGTTTACAGTACCTCTGCTGGAAGCCTAGAGCAGTCCCTCGTAATTGGTTGGTTATGTCTTCTTCCTCCATTGTCTTTGTAGGTCATTCACTGGTTGAAAGCTTCAAATAAGCCATTTCTCTCCTGTGTAGCAGATGAGTAAACTGAGGCCCAGAGAATGTAAGAGAAAATCCTAGAGGATGCAGTCCTTTGCATTAGACCCCTTGGTCATTTTTTGTGCACACGGATTTCTCTGGGCTTTTCACTCCCAACACCTAGGGCTTTTTTCCTCATCTGCTGCCTTCAGGCTATGAGAGCTACCTTTATCTGTACCTGCACCTGCGGAGCTGAGTGTCTAAGACTTTGTGTCCTTGGGGCCACCAGCAGAGGATTATCTGCACAGCTCCCAAAGGGGACTGTGTCAGACACATACCCTTAAATGCTCTGGTGACTGTTGTTCTTGAGTAGGAGTGTTAACATGCAGGTCTCTATGTGTGCATGTGTGCATGTGCATGTAGAAGACCAAGGTCAACCTTTTCAGTGCTATTCCTCTGGATCTGCTCACTGTTTCTGAGACAGGATCAACCATGGGGACCTACAGCCTGAGCTAGCTAGGCTAGTTGGCCAGGTAACCCCAGGGATCTTCCTGTCTCCTCCTCTCTAGCATTGGGATCCCAAGTGTGTACTTCTACGCCTTTTTAAAAATTATTTCCTTTTTTTGAGATTATAATATAATTAAATCACACCCCCTTCCCTTTTCTCCCTCCAAACTGTCCCATATAACCTTTCTCATTCTCTTCTAAATTCCTAGCCTCTTTTTAATTTTATAGTGTGACTGTTGGGGTTTGAATTTAGGCCCCAAGCTTGCACATCAAGTACTTTATCACCAACTCACCTGTCTCCTGAGCCCTGAATACAGTTTATTTTTTTGGGGGGGGGGGTCGAGACAGGGTTTCTCTGTGTAGCTTTGTGCCTTTCCTGGAACTCACTCTGTAGACCAGGCTGGCCTCAAACTCACAGAGATCCACCTGGCTCTGCCTCCCAAGTGCTGGGATTAAAGGCATGCGCCACCATGGCCTGGCCTTAATACAGTTTCTAATACCTCATTTCCACATGAATATTTGTCTCAGTACCTTTGCAGGGGAGATTTAACATAAAAACTTTGAATGGCACTTAAACGGTATTCAGATGTAAATCTGATAGAGGTCAATTATAGTCATCCCCAGGTAGAGAATTGCCAAGTCAGGCAGGGTTGGGGTCAAGGGTAGGTGTGCATAATTCACCTTCCAAAGCATCCTGGGATCCCATCCTTGCCTAACCAACACTTATTTTGATATTCTTTTTTTTTCTTTTTATTTTATTTTATTTTACTTTTTTGGTTTTTCGAGACAGGGTTTCTCTGTGTAGCTTTGCACCTTTCCTGGAACTCACTTGGTAGTCCAGCCTGGCCTCGAACTCACAGACATCTGCCTGCCTCTGCCTTCCGAGTGCTGAGATTACAGGCATGCGCCGCTGCCGCTACCACCCGACTCATTTATTTTGATATTACACAGTGAGTTTCCATTTAAGATTTATTTCTAACAAATAATTTTGTAGTTTTTTAAGATGAAAACTGATGAACAAAATACTAGCTGAGGCTTTTTTCTTCTTGATCTAAGGGTTTCTATATTGTGGGGATTGCTATTCTCTAGGGCATGAGTTACTGCTAAAGACGGACTGCTCCATACAAGGCCCCAAATATGTTACTCCATCGTAGCTACTCAGGGAGTGATTTTTATAAACAATAGGAAAATATTCCAGTGTAACAGTCAAAAAGGATTTCTGGGTGATCCTTTGTGTAGTTCTCTACATGATCTCAGTTCCATCACCTCATGTCTCCTACCCCACACTCAGGTATGGCCTGCTTCAAAGCAAAAGATGGAACTAATCTGTTTACATTTGAGCTGTGAGTCTTTTTTTGGACAGTTGGCATTTAAATCCATTTAGGATTTTCCCAGTTATCTCAGGACCCTTAATCGAGAAAGCTGAATTTGTAAAATTTCCAGGAGTGCTCAGGTAGCTCCCTCTCCCCAGATATCTAGAAGTGGCTGTGTGCTGGTTACATCCATGTGTCTTTTCTAAGAAAGCTAAACATTCATTTGTCCTCAGGAATTAGGAGTCTAACCCTGAACTTATCATTTCCCTGTCTTCTGGTACTTTGTGTGTACGAGAGAGCTGACTCGCTAAAAATCTGGTCTTTTATGGCATCTTCACTGTTTTCTTATAAGAGATACTAAATCAGAACAATATTTTAGGCAGGAACTCACAAAACAGATGGTTACAATAGAGTCAGAGATCTATATGAGGATTTTTTATCCTTTTTGGACATTGTTGTGATATTAGGTCAGGTTTTTCAGGGGTGGTAGATGTTCTGTGTCTTACAGCATATTAGCAACATCCATGCAGTAATACTTTCTCATCAGCTTTAACTCCCCATGTGCCTCCACATGTTGTCACGTGTCTCCAGGCAGGTGGAACATTAAAAAAAAAAAAGTTCTATTTGAAAACCACTAGTCTAGATCCAATGGCTGCATGTTAAACTGACTGTCCCAGGATGGCTGTTATATCAACTGAAACATGTCTGGGTGCTTTTAAAAGTAAAACAAATATTTATAGACATGGTCACAATGCCTCAATTACCCTCTCACAGGTCCATTTGTTCTCTTATTTATCTAAATTTTTTTTCAGACAGGTGCTTAGAACCCATAAGTTTAAGAGGGCAAAGGTTTCCAGCTAAAAGGGTTACATTGAAAAAGGACATTATGTGTGGTACTCCATAGCAAATGTATGTGTATAATGTATACAAAGTGTTGTGAGTGCCTAGAAAGAAAGAAAAAAGGTTACTTCTGCAACAGACTATAGCAATAGACTATACATAGTCTGTACAGCTATAGACTATAGCTGGGCCATACAATTAAAGCTGAACACGGGGACACAGGAGTTAGCAATGGATGGTGACAGATGCACGTTCATGCAATGCCTCAAACTCATGCAGTTTTGCCCAGGGTGTTTAAGGTGTGTGCTGACAATTAGTATTCCACAACAGCTGGAAGTCTTATCACTTTTCAGAGCCATTCTTTGAGTGGTATCCCATCTGAATGAGCAACTTCACTGTAGGGGTGAGGTACCAGGCCTCAGCCCCTGCCCAGGATCCTCCAAGAAATGCTTCCAGGAGTGAGGGGAAAATGAAAGCTTTCGATGATAATTTCATACACATGGGCTAATGCTCTTCATTCTATATGCTCTTTATTGTTGTGTTATATCTTCTTCATCTTTATTCTTCTACCTTTTTTCTTCTCTTTGTCTTCATTTTTTCTACTCATTACAAATTTCCAAGTGCCCAAGTGCATATATATGCATTATATATATATGCATTTTGTTTATATATGCGTTTTATATATATGCATTCATTAACAACTTGTTAGAGATAAAAAAAAAAAAACTACAAGCAACTCTCAGGGACAAACATTCTGATAAGAGTCACACTTGGCAAAGACTTGATCAGCTTAGTGGTGACTGACCATGCCTGCAGGTTGTAAAAGTTCTGGCTTCTCTTAAAGGGACAGCTACAAGGGTACAAGGGAAGAAACTAAACCAATGAGAGGTTTGAGGAAAAGACAAAGAATGTGTTTACTATTTTATGTGATTAATAATATCTGGACATGGTTAATCACTTAACAGCCTTTTTCTGTTAATCACCTGAATCTCGGGACCTAGACAGTCTTCTGAGCCTAAAATCTTGCATTAAAACTGGTGTAGCAATAAACATAAAGTGTTAATTGTTTTTTGAATCAGAGTGGGGAGGTGCCAGTGGAGGAAGCCTAGGGCAGCATAGGTGTTATTGATCCCTTGAAGGACTAAGATACACCAAGGCCAGACACCTGCACTATCACTTCTGGTTCACTGTAATTCTTCTGAAGGGTTTTGATTCAACAAGGCCAAACATCTGCAATTTCACTCAGGAATAAAATCTGTGGAAGTTCTGCCTGTAATCTATCCCAAGGACACTTTGTTTGGCCAATTTGCCTTGTCAGTGGCTAAAAAGGGAGAACAAGACCTCTAAATGTCTACAGTCCACATGGAGCAATAGATCTAGTTATGAAGCATATTTTAGTGTGTTTCTATTCATCAAACTTATATAGTTAAATGGGAAACGATCTTCTTGACCATCCACAACTATGTGTGCCCATAATATTGAGATGTAATCATGAGATTACATGTACACGTTTCATGGAAATGCATGGTAATAGGGAGATATCAGAGCTGTTATCGCACAAGTGAAATTACAGATGAAAGCAACCGTTTTCAGAGTCAGGGACCTGTAACCTCTGCCAGACAGGGTACCCCATCTGAGCAACATTCTTCTGGTGGGTTGACATCTGAATTACCAATTGCTATACACTGTAACTGCATCCTGGCCTGCAATAATTCATGACAATGGCTCCTGACACCTCACCTTGGAGTTTTTTGAAGACAGCTGTGATTTTCCTTTTTTTCAAAATACCTACTCCAGTATCAGACAAAAATAAAAAGTGGAAAAAAAATACAAAGAAATCTGGCCAGTTTCCTTATCAATAAAATAAGTATCAGGGCCATTAGAGACTCACACTTGGTCAAAGAAATACTCGGTTCCAAGTATCTTCTTCAAACAGAAGAAATGTGCGTGTGTGTTAATTTTGTTGACCCAAAAAGAAACACAGGGAACACCATGAACACCTGCTTGCAAACTCTGAATCTGATTCAATTCATATAGCCAGGGATACTTCATTCGGCCTTAGTCACAAGGAAATTAAATTGACTGTCACGTAAGAGCTAGAATTTCCAGATTTCATTCCATTGTGCACTGCATTAAATAGCCCATAACCAGGAAATTCCACATAAAAGCTGGTGTGCTGGGTGGGACCACATTTGTATTAAAGTCTACAGGATTTCTCCCCTAAAGCTCCTGTGAAGCTTGACCTATTCTGTGTTCCAGAGGCACGCATTGGCTGCTCAGCACTGGAGTTGTTAGCTTTAGGCTGTGCTGCGCTAATGGTTATGACTCACATTTGCTTTAGAAACTCACCATTAAGGCCTGTCACTCAGGCTTGTTTATAAGGAATGCAACAACTTAAAACACCAGTTAACAAATCCCCATGAATGTGCAGTCACATCTGAGGGCTCCCAACAAATGCTTCCTGTCATTTGTCCCTCGACAGCCTCACAGTTTAAAGCCTGGTGGAACACACTGACAGACATCCATGGGTGTTTATCAAAAGAAGTGTGGGAGGGGATGATAGCTGCAAAGCCAGCTGCTGAGACTAATATTAATTGATATGAGGTTAAATTTCATCAGTCTGAAGACTTGCTTTTCACTCACAGAGAAATCAACCTGCCAGAGTGAAAGTCACCTGCATACAGAGCATTTCACAGGCTGAGCTGGCATATACCTTTGTAATAATCAAGCCACACCTGGTTTGGAGCACTGTGAGTGAAACAAACTGCTGCCATGTGGATATTTTGGCAGCTCCAGCTACTTTGTGAAAATTGCCCATTATTTTTCAAATTATTGTACAGCGCAGCCTTCATACGCATCCTTGGGTTCAACCAATCACAGATTAAAAATATCCTCATTTCTTCCAGTGTTGGGAATTGAACCCTTGGATTTGCACATTAGTCTGGTACTCTACTCTTGAGCCATTACACCCATACGAAGTGCACCAACTTTTTCTTATAACTATTATTTTCTCAAATCTCAATAACAGTAGGCACGTTATGCTGGGTGCTACAGGTGATATAAAGCACTGGTTATATGCAAATACTGTATCACTTTACTTTGTACAAAGGGCTTGAGCCTGAATGAATTTTGGCATGTGGGTAGTCCCAAGACAGGTATCAAGGGACAATGTACTTATAGTAGAAGAATAAATACGCCATGTGTAGCATAAGCATGGGTCTATAGCCTTTATGTGGCCGCTGATTCTGAAACTCGAATCTGTGTTGTGAGGCAAATTGTCTTTAGCCTCTCTAACTTGAAAATGACCATACTTTTCCTAAAGATGCCAGGAATTAATGTGTTCATCAGATAATTCTGAGCACTCACTTCCATAATATCCTATGTGACTATAAAAATTTGAAAAGAACATAAAACCCTATTGTCAAGGAGCTTCCTTAAGTGAAACATGGAAGGATGGGAAGTGGAGAGGACATGCAAATGAGGTAGACAAGGGGCTACAGAAATAATAAATATTAAGTCACCTAGTATATTAGAAGGTATAGAAGGCTACAGAAAGCAGTTCGTTGTTTCTTCATCTGATTGTATACAGAAGCTGATCTTGAACATGTCATGTCAATCTCCTGAGGGTTAGATGTCAGAATCCAGTTTAACAGCATCAGAATGAATCTCCATGGCATAAAGAACAAATCTTGTAGGAAGCTTCAGGAGTAGATGTAACATCTGTAATGGTCAGAGAGCTCATATTTAGAGGAGTCAATGGGTTATCCAAGATTCAGCATGGTTATTAGCAGGGGCAGAACCAAAACATAGCCTAGCCTTTGACAGCAAGATTCAGCGGAATCTATGTGAAGGTCTTCAAACACTGCAAAGTAAAAAATACCAACTGCTTGTCTCACTTTAGAACAGCTGTCAAGAGAAAGAGTTGAGATTTGCAATTCAGGTTGAGAGAACACCATTAGGAAATCAGCAAATCAGCATGCTCTCTGGTGTGGCAAACTTTGGCCCTTGACCCATGAACCCTTGCCTTGCGCATAACTTGAGCATTGCCGTCATTCTCAGAGTTCCACTAAGTTATATGACAAAGGGATTAATTCTAAATCCTAGGTGAGAACAGAATTGAGACATCACTGAGCAGTGGATTGGAGTACAATTTAAAAAAAAAAAAAAAGGTCTACAGTTGTTACTCATGGTCTCACCAGCTAAGGCAGCCTTGCTGGAACTTGCTTTCCTTGGCCATCAGTGGGGTTACGAATCTTTCTACCCACAGGTTTGCGGGGAATTAAAATGTTCAGCGAGGTCATACCTGGCACAGTGTTCTGAAAACTATAAATTCAAACCACTGCAGCAACTTTACTTACCTCTGCCCTTTTTTTTCTCTAAAAACAAATTACAAGAGACAAGTCTGAAGATTTCTTAAACATATAGTGTGTTCATGAAGTTGATCTGTTTACACTTGGAAGAGACTTCTTCGGCGTTCCTGTAAAGGACTAACTTTGACTGCTCTTAGAATAAGGAATAATATTTTGAAAATTACTAATTCATAATCCCCAAACCTACAGATACTGAAAAGGTAGAGAAATGCTCTGGAGTCTTCACGGTGCATGTGTGTGTGTGTGTGTGTGTGTGTGTGTGTGTGTGTGTGTGTGTGTGTTGTCTCTGTGTGTCTGTGTGCATCTGTGTCTTTGCATGTGTGTGCCTGTGTGCACATGTATATCTGTGTCTGTGTTTGTCTGTGTATGTGATTGTGTGTCTGTGTCTGTCTCTGTGTGTGTGAATGTAAAACTCCAAACATAAGCGAAAGGGCTGTTTGGATAACAACCTTCTCCATCCTCTTCCTGATGCCGAGCTCCTGCAATCATGCAGGGCTTCACGTGGAAATGGAAACACAGAGTTAACAAGACTCACTTTCCCCACTCCATCAACTTCCCTTGTCTCCCTTTGCACTCAACCTTGACAGCCACGGTCATCAAAGTACCAAATTGAATCCATTTTGACATCCTCTCCTGTCCACCTGCTGCCCTCTAGTGGGGGTGCTGAGAAGTAGCAAAATAGTAACCAACCGAACCAACCAAATCACTGGCTGGTTCCGGCAGGTCACCACATGCCCCTACTGGATGTCACTGACCATAGCTATGCCAGGAATTATTCGGAATGCCTCAAGCTGTTTAGACACTGTTGGCACACAAGTTACTGGCATCTATCCATAAGCTTCTTTCCAGGCTTCAGAAATCTACCTGCAAGATGACCCTGACTTACTTTTCTCCCTCCTCCTCTTCCTATTCTTCTTTTTTCTAACCCAAATCCACTCTCTTGCAAAATGAAATGCTTCTTTATCTACCTCCTCAACATTTAGATTTTGGAATCTTGGGGGGAAATTAAAAGCTGCGGGGTTTCTTTCCTTCTGGTCACCAAGTGCCAAGATGAAAGGGACTCACAGGAGTTTTCTCAGTGTGAAGGGCTCTTAGTTGATTTAATGTTCCGAGACCTTCCGAGATCCTGGAGCGGTCCTTTCTCATCCTGGAGGCAATGAAATGAAAGGGCCTAAGAGGTCATGGAGTATCACACAGCACGGGGAAAGCTAGTGCTGCAATGCAACCTGGCTAGATAAAGTCCCTCCTGTATTTCTTTAGTTTCCGCGTAGTGTTTAATGGTTGTCTGGCCTTCTACTTAGTAATATGGAAATAATATCTTCCATGGGAAATGAAATTCAATCCCACAGAATTGTACTTAGTATATTTATGGTAAAACCATTCAGCTTTCCTGTTAGTTAATGTTTAACAATTATCCCAGTCTCTCTACAATCTCAGCCCTTGATTTAATACTCCTGGATCCAGAATTGTTTAGCAGGGGAGCTCACTGGGGGTAGCTTTGGGTGGGAGGTAAAAAGAGTGAACGCCACACAGCTGATGCAGGTGATCCTAGATCTCACAAGGTAGGTGCCATGTTCTCCTGCACGCTTGGGGAAACTAACTAGTTAATCTGTTATAACCAGCAGAGCAGAGCCATAATTGAAGCACTAATACAAATGATGGGTGTGCATTTGTCCATGCCCTCTGCCATGCCCAGAACATGTGTGGTTGCCAAGCATCTTGAACTTACCCCTTTTAGTGTCTGGTGATTTTCATATTTTTCTTTTATTAGCTTATTTCAGTAATGTTTTTCCTTAAGGCACGTAAACAATGTGAGGTTTCTTTGGCTGACTTTTCTAGAATGACATTATTCTTACTAACAACTTCTTCTTAATTTTTTCGATTTATTGATTTTATTTTATAAATATTTTGCCTGCGTGTATGTATGTGACTACATGCATGCCTGGTGCCCATGGAGGGCAGAAGAGGCTGTCAGATCTCCTGCAACTGGAGGTGTGGGTGATTGAGCCACAGTGTGGATATACTGGGAACTGAACTCAGGTCTTCTGCAAGAGCAACAAGTACTCCTAGATGCTGAGCCAACTCTCCAGCCCCAACCTCTTCAACTTTTCACTATAATACAGGGTGGGGGTGGGAGGGTGTCTCTGGATGCTACCGCTCTATGGAGATAGGACGATTTCCTATTAGATCTGGGTCCACTCTTCCATCTGTGTGAGTGGCGGAGTAAGGAAAGAGCAACACCAAGAAGCTGAATTCCAGCTCTCTGTCTTCTCGTCACTTCTAAGCTTTGTTATCTGCTGGGTAGATACAGTTCCAGGAGCTCCCAGGGCAACTGCTAAGCCAGTGTTGGCTTACACGTGTGCCTCTGTGGAGCAGACTCCTCCAAAGACTGCAGAGGCCTTTCCTAGTCCTCACTCTGTTTTGTGCAATAGTTGCAATTCCTGAAGAATTAACATTAGAAAACGATGACTCCAGCCGTTTTCCCACTGCTTTGCATGAGTGCTGCCTTTCCTTTGCTCGTGGTACCCAGCTCAAAGGATTCCTTCAGGCTCCTTCTCATTCTCTCTCCTTTGGTTTTATAATTCATAAATTGTCCACCAGCAATGCTGAAATGTCAACGCTATAAGGATTCACAACAATTAATCCTGTTGTTTAAAAAGAAAAGAAAATAGACCCATATAAACACTGGCATTGTATTTTTATTTTACATGTGTTGTTCTGAGTTTGAACTTTCCGGTGTCTGAAAGCTGAGTTCCAAGCAACCTGTGTTCTTTTACCCTGTTCCCTAGCCTTTCATCATCTCCCTGTAACAAGGCTGGAGGTTTTATAAGGTGCACAAAGAATAGCCACATACTTTTTACTGCAGTTTTTAGTCTGTTACTGTTTTCACAGTTTCTTTGCTTTTAAAACAGCATTACAAGAGCAAGAACTATTACCCAGGTTTGAATCCCTTTGAAGTTTCAATTTCAAGATGCCAAAGAATGAATGGATCTTTTTTTTTTTTAATGAAATTGTAAATAAATACACAAAAGTGTTTTTCTGTTGTTGTTGTTTTTGTTTTGGGTTTTTTTTTTTTTTTTTTTTTTGTTTTTTTTTTTTTTTTTTTTTTTTTTGGTTTTTTGAGACAGAGTTTCTCTGTCTGGAACTCACTTGGTAGCCCAGGCTGGCTCAAACTCAGAGATCCACCTACCTCTGCCTCCCGAGTGCTGGGATTAAAGGCATGCGCCACCACCACCCAGCCAAAAGTGTGTTTTCTTTAAACAAATCTAAAGAGAAAGGAGGTGGGAGGAGCTTGTAAGTCTGGGAGAAACATTGTCTAATGTATTAATATCAGTGCTAACGTAGTGAGTGTCACAGGTGACTGTGTAGTACGAGGCAGTAGAGCTGATACAGGCTCAGGGAATAGACTGGATTCCACTCAGGCTCTGCTGACCTCGGGGGAGTGACTTCATCTCTCCATGCCTCAGTTTCTCTATTTGTGAAAGACAATGAGTGTACACTTAACACAAACCATTATTGAGAGGATTAGATGTTACTACATATAAAGAACTTTCAAAAAACGATCTTGCTCAAAAAGCCTTCATAAGCATGAACTGTTATCAATTATAGGACAAAGAATCCAGAAGTCACACAATTTTGAGGTACCTGGGAATGTATCTCCCTTCCCTTTCCTCTTCTTCAGGCTTCTCTGACTGTGTTGTGTTTGCCTTTCCAATCCACGCTTGCCTCCTGTCTTTCCTTCTCCTAACTTGTGAACAGTCCATGAAAGCGTTTGGAGGGGAGGAGGTACGTACGTTTCAGGCTTCGTGGTGGTTAAGATGGTTAACTCCAATTAAAGTCGCCATGCCCTATGATAATGGACTTTACAGCAGGAGGAAACGCCTTTCTTTTGACTTTATGAGACAACACTATCTTTGAACCGGTTGGTTTTTTAAAAGATAGAAAATTGCCCTACACAACAATGGCTGTTGAGTGCTAAGAGAGGGAGATTCCATCTTCTCTAGGGACAAGCCCCTGATAGATCATCCAATCCCAAGCTGTCAAGTCCTAAACACACATATGTATGAGCAACACTAAATGAATGCAGCAAGTTATTTACATATATATGTATATATGCATGCATGTATGTATGTGTGACAATAATTAAAGAATAAGAAGCCATGAATTTGAGGAGTTGGGGGTATGTGGGAAGAGTTGGGGGAAGGGCATAAATTATGCAAATACAGTAATCATATATGAAATTCTCAAAATGTGAAGTTAAAGATTTTTAATTAAAAAAGAAATTGGCCCTATGATAAAATAAGAACCTATGGGCTTGAATAGAACGGATAAGCACTCTGGGGATTCATAGCTGCTGCTAGGCAATGTTGCCTTTGAACAACTGTTATCTTCATCAGTTTAGGGGCGCTATCCCCACATTTTGCACAGGTAATGCCCATGAAAACATAATGAAGAGCAACATGCAGAAGAGGTAGAGCTAGCCTTCAGGACAGCAGTGTGTTTGAAATATCTTCCCAGACTCTCTATTCTTCATCCCTCCTTACCAGGGCCCCACTGACCTCAAAGGCCCCCTTTTGCCAGGCTATAAAGGACATCTGAACCAGAGGGCTGGGACTCCAGCCAAAGCTGGTAAAGGTGAAGAATCCATGGCTATAAAAAGCCTGAACATGCAGCATTGGATATAGCAGATAAGGTTTTTGTTTTTATTTTTTATTTTTTTGAGAAATGGTTTATAAATAACATGGAAAAGTTCAAGGGTCAAAATATTGAATTGTCAGATACTTGAAATCCGTCATTCCTAACACGGAGACCAAGAGTCATTTATACCACAAGGAGGGCGGGGCCTGGATAGAGGTGTATTACCTTGTCTTATTTTTTCTTATTAAGTTTATACATTTGTTAGTGTTTCTTCAACAGAGTCACCTTTGTTTGAAATATAGTAGACTGAGTATGTATCTATATATCAGAAGGAACAAAAGGCACAAGGCAACCCATTTAAAAGATTTATATGTTCTGAGGACTATCCAAGTTGAGATGCTATAGAAATGGGAATGTCTAAGAATCTTAATTGAAAAGATTTCCTTTCTCAACCAGACACCCATTCTTGAAGAGTGAGAGGATATGCTAAAGATATGGAGGGAGGAAGGAGGGAGGGAGGAAGGAAGGAAGAAAGGAAGAAGGGAGGGAGGAAGAGAAGGGGAGGGTAGGGAGGGGGAGGAAGGGGGGAGGGAGGGAAGAAGGAGGAAGGAAGGAAGGAAGGGAGGGAGGAAGGAAGGGAGGGAGGGAGGGAGGGAGGGAGGGAGGGAGGGAGGGAGGAAGGAAGGAAGGAAGGAAGGAAGGAAGGAAGGAAGGAAGGAAGATAACCTTTGCATGTCTTTGTTTTGACTATTCCTTGTCAAAGCCAGAGGGATCCAATTTCTGGTCCAGAATTCCCAAGACTAAAGGGTTGAGGAAAGACAGACAGTGGCTGTAATCTTTGAACTTAGTGGTCTAAGCGTCTCTATCTTCCTCCCCGGAACTCTGTACTCATACAGCATTTCATCTTTCATGTCCTCCCCATATCTTTGCACCTTTCCCTTTCATATGAGAGTATGAACTTTGGGGATGTCTTTCCATTGCTCTTTGTATGTTTTCTTAAGAAATTAAAATATGACTTAATCTCACAAATCCTTTCCTTGGCACTAAGTGTCCACAAACTAGCAGGAGAATGTGAGATGCTCGCACATGCTGGAGCACGTGCTTTCTCCTCCATCTGAACCCTGCTCTCTACCCACTCTTGTTCCTTCTCCCCACCAACTCTCCATTCACTTCATACTTAGTAAACATCTTTTCTCCTTGCAAGGCATCTGTGTCTGTCAGAGAGGACTGAGTCTAGGAAACTAAGATTCTTAGTGCTAAAATGTGGATTGTTAAAATGTGGTCATTTGCTTTTCTCTTTGACGAGTGTTTTCAAAATGAAAATAATGCCTTGAGTGAGATCACACTGAAGCAGATTCTGCAGGCATCAGGAAGCTTCTGTGAGAGCATTGGACAGCTGTGGGTCAGCCAGTGGCAGGTGCCTTAAAAAGTACCTGTGGTTTTGCAGTAGAATTTAGACTTAGAAGTTCACATTTCTCCAAACAAAATTGAATTTTGTTCATTGATCAGATAAAATAAACTGGAAATTCTGAACTCTTTCATGACAGAATTAATAGAGTATGTCTTTTACTTCATACCAAAACCTCTAGAAAAACAATTTCAGAACATTTTTCAACCTACCTTGAAGGGCTATGACTAAGAGTCTCCTCCTGGGTTCTATAATCGATGTCTCAGTCATTTTTTTCAACCATCAGTGAATTCATTTAACTTCATAATTATTCAGGCCACCATAATACACTTTGTTCACAGTATCATAAGATATGGCATCAACTGCTTTCCTCAAATTAAGAAACATTACTTGTCAACACTTCCCTAAATCGTCCAATAATCCATCCATGAAAGGAAAGGAAGGGCATTTCCTGTAAGGATTTGTTCTCAGCAGAACCATATGGGTGCCCAGTGACCTGCTATTTCCTTTCCAGGCACACAGGAACAATCTAACAATTCATTGTTAAAAAAAAAAAAAAAAAAAAAAAACATTGCTCAGAATTCAGGTCAAAGGCATAGGTTTAAGAGATGACCTTTGAAATCAATTCCAACATTGACATATCTCTTCCCTTCTGTCCTCCAAAAGTCAACAGAAGTCACCAGTTTATCAGTCTGTTGATATTTTCAGCGTCTGGAATAAAACCCTCAGGTCTTGAATAGCTGAATGTGTCATTATCTCTGAAAGCATGCTCCAGCAGTCGCTTATCTTGACTTATTATTCTGCATTATCCTCACATGATTGTGTTCAGTAGGAAAAAGGTTCTGTTAAGAGTTTCTATTTCCAGGGCAGGGGAGATGACTCAATGGTTAGAAGTACTTCCTGTTCTAGAGGAGCCAGGTTCAGTTCCTACAGCTACATCAGGTGGCTCACAATGATCTGTAACTCCAGTTCTGGGAGATCTGAAATCCCCTGGCCTTCAGTGGTACCTGAACTCACATAGTGTGTATAAACCCACATAGGCACACACAAAAGCACATAAAAATAGACAGCTAAATCTTTAAAAAAAAATTCTCTTTGTTAGCTCTTTTTTTTTCTGTGTTAAATAATCTTGTTTTCATATAAACTTTAGAATTTTTATGAGAAGAGACCAAACTTACCTCAGTTGATAGCTTGGGCTTTTAAACAGAAAGTCTCTGAATAATAAATGGATAGTGTCCAATGTCTTTTAGCAATAATCTATAAAGCATGTGTGTGAGGTGGAGAGAGAGGGGAGAGGAAGAGGGGAGACTTCAGTAGTAGCTTGATCTTTGTCTTTCAGTGTACAGTGAGTATCTAGAAGGTCATTTGTATAAGATGTAGAGTGAGGTACCAGCCATGTGTAAGATTTAAGGTAGAAACAAAACAAATCCTTGGAACAAATAACAAGCCTTAAAATTGCAATCTGGATCTAATGGATAAGCAAGACCCAGTGAAACCAAGGACATTGCCTTCCAGTAGAGGAGGATGATGGTGAGAGAGGCAGAGACAGGGAGGGCCAGATGGAGGCAGCAACGCTTGTGAATGGCTCTGGGACCAAGTCAAGAGGAGGTCATTGGAAAGCTGGAGAGCAGAAAGGCAACACTAATGATATGATTCTCCTGGCCACAAATTTTACTTGGAAACATGCTGCCTGGCTGGCATCAACTTAGCTTCACTGAAAAGGACACTGGAGAGAGACACTGGAAAGGTGAGACTAAACGAGAAACACTCTGCACCCTCACTTCCAGCTGGGCCAATGCCGTGTGGATCTACTACTCGGAACACATGCCAAGCTCTTAGGGGAAAAGCTACAGACAGGTTTTAGTTGCAAGCGTGAGGTTTCAAAATAATGAAAACCTATTCCATAGCAGACTATCTGCAGCCATTTAGAAACCTAAGACTGGGTAGAGAGGAAGGAGAGGAGGTTCTGTGGAGAAAAAGTGTTTAAAATTGCTGTTATTTACCTACCTACTATTTTTTTTTTAAGTTTCTCCCTTCCAGTGGGCTTTCTTGTGTCATGGAGAAGGCTACCATATCAGCAGCATGGTGGAGATACAAATGAAGAGGCTAGAAACACCATTCAGTATTCAAGAGCTACTGTCTCCCCAAAAATGAATACAGATTTGATCACATATTCATACTGCAAGTACAGAATGAGAAATAGAGTTCTATTACAATCAATTATTCCAGCACTTTGGTATTTAAATTCTTCCATGACAAATGTGGCCATAGGCCAGGATAAAATGAGCTGATGATGACATTAAGCAGTGTTACTTATAACAATGGATCCATACATAGGTACATACTTATTGGTGTTGGAGCAGGTGACTGCTGACAGATCTGCAGGCCTGGAAGCAGAGTGTGTGTGCCTAGAACTGCTCAGGCTGTCCACAGCTGAAGTGAAATGACCTTCATTCCCTATTGGATTTCTTTATCCAGTGCTATGTTATAGAGCTGGGGTTGATCTTCCTGATATAAGCCTAACCACTTGCTTTTCAGTTCTGCCCAGGAAAAGGCAAGCTGGCAAGAATGCTCTGTTGGCCACCCACCTCACGGTCTCTAAAAGGGAGAGCTGTGAGGAAGCATTCCACATCAGGCAAATGTACATTGCTGCAGTCAAGAAGAACAACACTTGAGTCCAATCATCTACCCTTAGCGCTAGCTGATGGAAAAGAATGCAGGGAACGCTGGAACTTTAAGTGGCTTTGGCAGGAGAGGAAACAGCTGTAACATTGTTAAGGGTTGTCTGTGGGAGCCATACCAGCTGCTGACAGCATCAGGAACGCCTAGAAATAGGGAAGGCACTTTCAGCCTTTGGTCAAAGCAGTTTGGTTCAGGAAGTGAACTCCTGACCCCATGCGAGGCATCCAGCTTTCCTGTAACTGTTCTGTTATTCTTCAGACTGATTATCTCTTTTAGAAACAGAAGGTAGGATGTTTCGATTTTGAACTGTTCTACTTCTGCTAAAACAGGGACTTATCTACATAGATACAACCAGAAGTGGTGGGAGGTAAGGAAAGGTGTCTCAAAATCATGGCAAGGGATGTTCCAGTACACCTGAGACATGCTTCAGGGTAAGCCATGCAGTCAAGAAGTTTGTTCTGCACCAAAGGCCTTCAAAGCTTTTTGAAGTTCCTTCCTTATCCCATCTCCATGCCTTGTGCTAATCCATCCAGTGGCACCCTCCTACTAGACCCTTTATCTGGGCCTCCCTCTACAGCCTCCTCACCAGGCCCGCCCTTCCCAGAACAGCTCCACACCTGGCCTTCTACTTCAAGACCTGTTAGATTTCAGCCACTGGCTGAAAAGAATCAGATGGCCTAATTTATTCTGAGGTATGATGACCTGGGAATTCTGAATATGATAGATAATTCTCTCAAGGGTGAGCACATTTTAAATATGCTTCATCCAAATGAATGTGTCTCTAATGGTAAAATTTATTTTCTCTATGAATGAGAGCCGAGAGCCTCTTCCCTTTGACTCCTCAAGTCAAACTCATTCTCTCTCTCTCTCTCTCTCTCTCTCTCTCTCTCTCTTCCTCTTTTTCTCCATCCCCTCCCACACATGCATACAAGGAAAGCCTCGTGACTAGGTTAAAAGAAACTGCTTCATCTACTTAGAAAAGGGGGGTAGCTCTCCCTGAAGAGTCACAATAAAAGGGAATGATTTCCACGAGTCTCTGTGGAATGTTAAGCCATTGCCCTGTGGTGGAAAACCTGGCTTCTACTCTCAAGATTTTATCATAAATTTGTGGTTTAGAAACAATCGATGATAGGGACATCATTTTTGTAAAATGCTTATTAATCGTGCAAGCATTCCAAATAATAAACATTGTGAAAATTATTTATGATAACACCAGACCAGTTTTCAGCTATGAGATCCCTGAACTGCCTTCTTTTGGCTGTGAATGGCTGTATCGAGTACCATGGCTCATGTTTACATAGCTTCAGAGAAATGGTTTTGTGAAACATAGGCAATTAATAAACACTTATTTAAGAGGCAGATAGTTTCAGGCTTTGTTATATTTGATTTTCTCTATGTTTCTCTTTAGGGTACAAAGTATGAAACCAAGGGAAGTTGTCTCTTTCAAGTGCTTATGTAAAAATACTAATGTCAGACTCCCTATTTCTTCATAAACTGATATAGTCAGCTGCTGTGTTGAGCATTTACATGGCCCACTTGTAAGGAAGTCCTGAGTTGAGCACTGAGCAGCATAAGAAGAATGAAACATGGGTACAGCTATTCTGCTCCCTAACTGGATCTGAAATCTCAGACCCATAGAGTTACCTTCTCAGAGAGGCCAAGCTGTGTTAAAGGGCCCCCAAATGAGTGGCTGGGTGGTAGATATTTCCAAAGGCGGTGCCCTGGAATGCAGAGCCTGGAATAGAAATGTGCAGTAAGACCAAAGGGACTGCACATATTTCTCATTTGTGGTGGAATTCCCTTGGCTGGAAATAGATAGAGACTTCAGATACTTAAACCAAATGCTTTTTGCTTCCTTTTAAGTTGACTATGGCACTAACTTTACTTGAAGATCTGAAATGGTGAGGAAATCCTCCTAACTGAGTGTTCTAAAGTACAATTTTGAAGTTGAAAGATGAAAAGTGAATAGGCCAATAAGCATAGCTTAGAATAAAAGGCAATGTATAAAGTTTACCCACCCACCCCACACAGCCACCACATTGTATCTGATCCTTTGTAAGAGTATTAAAAGAATCTCTCCAGTATCCAATCTATCTGCTTATATTTGCTTTGGAAACTCCTACTACTGAAATTTTCCTATATAAATCACCTCACATAAATGGTGTGTGTTTGTGTGTGTGTGTGTGTGTGTGTGTGTGTGTGTGTGTGTGTGTGTGTAGGCTGTACACTTGCCCAAGCATATGTATATAGAAGCCAGAGGTTGACATTGGGACTAAGTTTCTTATTCTATTGCTCTCCACATTGTTTTTGAGACAGGGTCTCTCACTGAACCTGGAACTCATGATCTCAGGTAGACCGGCTGGCCACTGATCCCCTAGAATCCACTTACCTCTGGCCCCCAGTACTAGAGTTACAGGCATGAGCCTCCACAGTAGCTTTTATGTGGTGCTAGGATCTGAACTTATATCCTCATGCTTACTGAGCAAACATTTTGCCCACTGAGTCATCTCCCCAGCTCCTAGATAGCTCCTTATAAAATTTGCCAAGATCTTGTCAGTGCTGTGGTCATAAAATCATCTCATGTCCAAGTGTATTCTATCATTTCCGCCCTCTTCAATCCTAGATCATAAGTTCTTAACTTTGTAAATGGGACCCTTTTAGCAGCACCCAAATCTCCTCCTGAAACTTTTATTTCCTCGGGTATTAGATAATGCTTATGGCATGGATTCTTGACTCCAAGTCACTTCACTTTTGGGTAGTGAGATGATTCCCATACTAGTTGATGGAGTCGCTGGTTTGGGAAACACAATTTAAACTTAAATAATCACTTTCCCGTTACTTTTTGACATGCTTCCTATGCTTTCCGTTCTTCCTTCTTTTTTTTTTTCCTTTCTTCCAGCTACATGTGGAAGTAACACTAACGTCATTACCAATGTAATGTTTAAAGCCAGATTTCTTCTCTTAGTCAGTGATGTCTAGGAGACAAGTGTGGATTATCTGTAATCACCGTGATAGGAAAGGCCTCCTCCAGCACTGTGATTTCCAGAGCTCTGTCTATACTTACTCACAATCTGTGTACAAAGGGGTCCCCTGAGGGTTGGTTTCTGTCTCAAGGCCCCTTTATTTATGTTTTAAAATTGTCAGAGATAAAAACAAAAGCTTTGTTTGCACTGACTGTAGCTGTTACTATTTATTGTTTTATATATTACGTCAGAAGATGGTAAAATAGTGTGTCCCATTAGCTGTGAGAACGGTGACATCATTGCGTGCCATGAAGCATCTGACAACTCCACAGTACTCTTGGGAAAGAAAAATAACAAAAAAAAATTATGTTTATTGTTATGATAATAATAGTTTGACTTTGTGAACTTGCCAGAATAAAGCGTTCATGACTCAATCCTTAACATCTAGAATCCAAGGCCTAAAGTAAACATTAATGGGAGAGGCTAAATTCTCACTTGAGAGTGCTTCCAGGGAGAGTGAGAGAGAGAAAAGGAGAGACAGACAGACAAAGAAGCTGGGATGCACTCATTAACCACTCGATTTTGCTTAGCCTCTTATTAACAAGCCTGGAGAAGTGTTTCTCAGGATTTGTCTTTTTAAAGAGGTAGCTCTATAAAATGTGTCACTGAAGTCTCAGCAGTGACTTGGAGCTCACTGCTCCCTTTGTAACGGCCCATGGAGGAAGTAGATCTGTAGTAAATACTGCTTCTTAGACTTTGGAATGTTCCTTTCTTAGAGTAGTTGTAAATCTCGTATCTGTTCTTTCTTGTCTGCTTTGGACAGAGGAATATAAGAGCTGGAAATCCAACTTATATTTTCTTACTGAATAGGGCCCAATGGCATGGTTTGTATTTGCAGTTTTTCTTAGTGCTGTCATTGTCCTTGGGTATTATTTGTCCTTTCCTCTGATTTATGGTTCATTGTGTATGTTTCTTAATGTTTTTGTGTGTTACTCTCCAGTGAGAATGAATGAATGAGTAAGTGAGGCAGAGATGGGATCCGGTTGAGAGGGATTGCTGGAGTATCTGGCCTGGTACCAGCAGAGTAGAGTAGCTGTATAATGTTTCATTAATGAAACAGATCTTAAGTGGAGATTAGGAGAGGAAGTGGTTGATGGAGACGTGGGTGTTCCTTTATATGAGAGGTTGGCTCTAAGGCGGGTGCAGTTGTGGAGTGAGTGAGTGATGTGCTAAGTGCCGTCAGGAGATCTGTCTGACTGTAGTACCAGGGATGACTGCCCTATTATATTTTTGTTTGACTAAAGAGGCAACTGAGGATAAGAGCTCTACAAAGATGGGGAAGCAGTCCCTATTAAGGAAGGATTCTCCCTTCCATTTATAAATCAGAAGGAAGAAAATGGAACGTCTGGAGGCCAATTAGGAGGTTGCTCTGGTGGTCTGCATGGAAGCAAGTGAAAGAACAAAAGCAGGTGAAGGTCGGAAGAGCAATGGGGTTTTAGCTCATTTAAGTTCATCTTAATTTCCTACAGCAGCTATTTATTGGCTGCTCACCAGGTCTGTTTTAGTCATCTTTGTGCCTGGTCTTCCCAGTTAGCATCTGTAGTTGTACATCAGCTCCCCTCCTTGGTGTGATCAAGAGACTGGGGTCCACAGTTCGAGTTGAACAGAACTGATTGCCTGGCACGTTGAGCTGGAATGCTCCTGTAGTCCTTTGCAGGAATCCAGCTTCTTTTATTGAGTGCCAACGTGTAGAAAGGTGAATGTTGAGCAAATTAGTCCTTAACTCCTGACTTCCTAATCTCACTTAAAAGGTGTCCCCTAAGCAGCACATACCTCTCTGCTTGTAACCAGTTGCATTTCAACCTGTAGTGCCTATGAGTTTGACTGTGGCATCACTTAGGACAAAACCAATGATGGGTTTGAGTGGGAATGAACTCTGGGTACAGCGGGCAGACTATTAACTCAAGGCTGGTCAATGAGGACTATTTCAGTGGCATATCACTCAATGCTTAACTACTATTGTAGGTCTCTTGTAGCATTTGCGGATTTCCATGGTATTCCCACCTTACCAACATGACTGAAAGTAAAAGCTGGATATGGCCCACCACTACATGGTATTTCTAGCAGGTAGATATCATAGACAAAAATACCTTCAAAAGCATAGATGAAAACTGAATGAAGTAAAATGATTGTGGTGTGATTGATTTTTAAATATCACTTTGCTTTTAATATAATTTAATTTTAAGTTGATATAATATAGTTTTGAATGAAAGCTTTGTTTAATAAGTAGCTCACAAAATTACTGAAGATAAAACTACTAGGTGACATGAGCTGGTGTGAGCCATGCTTTCATACTATTAGGAAGGAAGCCTAGTTCAATTGTTCCTTTCAAAAAAGGTATCAATACAGAGTTCAGGAAAGACTAAGTCTCACAGCACTAGTACTACTATCAAATCTTTCCAAATGGCCACAAAAAATGTCACCCTGTTAGAATTATGAATGGCCTCCATAGCTTTCTTAGATCAGATCCAAGTATTGTGGGTATCAGCCAGCATGATTTCCAGGTATAAGAAGGCACAACTTCCTACACTTTCCAAGAGGCTGGGAAGCATTGAGAGGAGAATATTTTTGTCAGAGAACATGTAGAGGCCTGCCAGTGCCTCTACTGCTAAAATCCAGTACTAAGTGGAAAGTCCGGTGGCATATTTACCAAGGACTCTACCTCCAGTGCAGGATTTCCCAAGGAACTTTCAAGGCAGCATGGAATTTTATCTTGGAAGGATTCAAGTATAAGATAATCATGATGAAGAAATGGGGAGTGGGAGCTGATGAATGATCACAGCTCAGAAGTGGGCCAAAGAAAAGTCCAGAGAAGAAAAAGAAATGTTCCTAAATTAGATCTTTAATGATGTCTAGAGATGAAATTGCATCTCTGATGATGTCTACAGTCTACTGATCAGCAGCTGTGACGTGCAAAGCTAAGCGAGGGAAAGGAAGCAAGCAAGACAGAGTGTAGGAGTGTGAAAAGGCACAAAGTGTTTAGGTATTGTCCAGTGACTTCCTGGATACCTTTGTAGTAGGCAGAGAGAAATTAGAAATAAGAAAAGAAATTAAAAAAAGAAATGGTTATGGCATTTTATGTCATCCTTCTTCTCTTTTCAACCATAAAGAATTCTTACACTAAGGAGAGGTTTTGTTTTTGAGAAAAATAGGAAAACATCCCTTTAGGGGATTATGAATGAAGTTCCTGTGTCAATACACGAGTAGCTGATATTGCTTAAGGCTGTCTCTTGGTTCAACATGTCTGCCTTTCAGGACTTGTCTGTAACTTGTTCTTAAAGGGGATGTTCTTAAAGGTGGTAGGGCCATAGTTCATAAACCTGTCAAAGAAAACTACAAAAAGGAGGGTGCAATTGAATTGGGTCTTTGAGATGAGCATCACCAAGCAGTAGCCGTATAGGAGAGGTTAGCTCCTCCTTTCTGAATGGAAAATTAGTATACCTTTAATCAAGAGAACTAAACTGTGAATATTGAAATAAATGCCACTGCCCAAGTTAAAAGGTAGTTTGGTACACTAATAGATATATAAGACCCTGAAACTGTCCTTAAGTTTTCATATTAAATTTGCTACAGACCCTTTTTTTTTTCTTTTTTCTTATGGTTCTAGATTTTCTTATCATTAAGAAAGCTATGTGTACAGGTTTGAAAAGAGACACATTTCTTTTTCAAAAATAACCAGCTACTTGAAATCTTAACCAGAAAAAAAAATTTTTAAGTAGATATGTCAATGGGATTTACAAATGAATAAGAAATATGAAAAATATCTGCAGACAGGCACTTCTCATGAGAATGTTACTTCATTTAAAACTCAAATTATAGAGCATTATTTCAAAGCCCTGTGGGAAGAAAAAAAAAAACCCTATCAAGTAGAGCTATTGAGCTTATTTGCGTTACCATGAGGGAACAGTGGACAAAGCTATTCTGTAAGAGATAAACAGCTTTGATGCAGCCTTAGTCTATGAGATGAGTCAGAGTCCTTAGAAGAAATGACTTGTTGAGACAGGTTAAACTGAGTTCCTTGACTGGAGCCTCATCTCAGGCTTGGTGCAAGGTGTCATGTCAGGTTGAAATTGGAAAAGCCAGCCAACTTCCAAATGTTCTGCTGGAATTGGCCCTCGGGGCCTGTGGACCAGAGAGATCTTATCACTGAGGTCATAAATACATGCTTCTGAGCCAAATCCAGAACACAGGTGTGTTTTGTTTGGCTCATACAGAATCTTTTTTTAGTGAAATTGAATTAGGTATTGCTTAAAATTTGAAGTACTAACAATAAAACAACATTCTTGTTTCTGCTTTTCCTTTGACTAATTGAACCAGCTTGTGCCTGGATTCTTTAAACAATTGGCTAGCATTAAGTAGCTGCTACCCCTTTTAAGTGTGGAACGTGTTTCGGTCTTTCCCATAATCCCTTTCCCTGGATGCTGTGGCTGGTAGGCTGAGGGCATATTTAAACACTGATTAGCAAATCTTTTACAAGGACTTCCCTCAGCACCAGGATGCTCCTCAAGCTTGATGCCCAAGACTAGACTTTAGACTTTTAGTTACAGGATTGTGGAAAGGCTCAGAACATCCTAGGGAAAGGCCTAGGAAGGTAGTTTGGAGAATGGGGCACTCAGAGACGGGGGGCTGATAGGTTTTTTGTTTTGTTTTGTTTTTTTTAATCAACTAATGCAGAAGTACTATTGAAAGGTAAAAGAAAATTGTCTCAGGTGGGATATTCCAGGAAATTGAACTCTGAGCTGGAAATTAGCATGCCTTTACTAAGAAGTTTCTTTGGGATTAGTACCAGTGGAAGATACGCTGAACTACTGTGAGGAAACCTCAGCTGTCTCCATAAAGCACTCTGGAGCCATGGAATACCCTTAAGATGTTTCCCCTGAGTTCAAGATGGAGATCCATTCTATTCAACTGCACAGCCCGTGGGATGTAGGGAGAATCTTGCCATTGAAAGTGGTAGTCATTTACCACTGAAGCAATTCTTCAAGAGCATGAGAAATTGAAGGCTATGCCTAGAGTACCTCTAATTAAAGAGTACCTCTTCTTAAAGAGGCTCTAGACAGCACATTAGAATGGCCACTTGGCCAGCAGCTGTACTAAAGACAATATATTAATATCAAAACAATCCCAGAGTGTAGACCGACTCTCTTTTCCACCACCAGCCCCAGATAATGACACAGAGACTTCTTATTAATTATGAAAGCTCGGCCTTTAGCTTAAGTTTATCCCAACTAGCTCTTATAACTTAAATTAGCCTGTTTATATTAATCTATGTTCTGTCATATGGTGTTACTCTCTTTCATCTTGTACCTCCTGTTTCCTCTCCGTGTCTCCTGGTATCTCCTCTCTCTTCTTCCCAGAGTCCTCTCTGTGCCTGGAAGGCCTGCCTATACCTCCTGCCTAGCTATTGGTCATTGAGCTCTTTATTAAACCAATCAGAAAGCACCTTGGCAAAGACACACCTTCACAGTCTATAATAAGATTATTCCACCGGGGTGCTGGTGGTGCACGCCTTTAATCCCAGCACTCGGGAGGCAGAGGCAGGAGGATCTCTGTGAGTTCGAGGCCAACCTGTTCCAGGCAAGTTGCAAAGCTACACAGAGAAACCCTGTCTCGGAAGGAAAAAAAAAAAAAGATAATTCCACAACACTAGAAGCATTGGAGTGATCCTACCCTTCAGTGCACCCAAGGCTATGCTGAAACTCTTTGAACTGCTTCTTTTTTTTTCTTTTCTTTTTTCTTTTTTTTTTTTCCAAGACAGGGTTTCTCTTTGTAGCTTTGCGCCTTTCCTGGAACTCATTTTGGAGACCAGGCTGGCCTCGAACTCACAGAGATCTGCCTGCCTCTGCCTCCTGAGTGCTGGAATTAAAGGCGTGCACCACCACTGCCCGGCGTGAACTGCTTCTTAATAAGCAAACTCCAGTCCAAAAGACAGCAGAAGATACTGTGTCATTCTCCATTCAGACATCACTGATTTGTCATTTTAAACACACTGTCTTCATCCCCACTAAGTATTTTCTCCTGTTGCCATTCTGTGCTGATACCTTGACATTTATCCTTACCATCTCTCATAGTCTCAAAAAGGAATGTATTTTGAGAAAAACTAGGATCTTCCTTTCTACAAAACCTATAGTTCTACTGAGTTTACAACACAATGAATAAATGACATGTCTTAAGCCGTGGCTTATATGATTGTTAGTATAACATTACTTTTTCATATTTATTTCATTTTTAATCTATTTATGATGTCATGGAAGTTTTAAAAACCTTATTCCATAGTTTTAGGGATAATGGCTTCAAAGGGATTTTAAGGACCTTGACTCATTAATAGATGTATTTTTCTAGGTGATTATCAAGCACTTGTCCCAAATAAGAAACTAAATTCAAAACACATTATAGGCTTATTTTTTTTCCCAAAGTCTCTAAATCATCAGTGCAAATGGAATTTTCCTACTATTTCCCTGCCTTCTCTCATCCCTGACATGATTAACATCATTAATTGCTAAAGTTGACTGATTTACTGCAATTTGCTGTCAGACTAAGGAGTATAATCCAATTGTCCATAGGTGTCAAACACTAAAGGACCTGTTACCATTTCCATGGCACTGGTCCTTCTCGTCTGTCCCTCCCATTCAGTCTTTTATTCATCTCGGAAACACTTACTGAAAATTACTATGTGCCAATCATGAAGATGTTCAGAGCCAAATTTCTTTTTCTCTAGCACGAGAATTTTAAATATATACAAAGAAAGATGAAATGAGACCAGTTTGGGACTATAAAAATAAATCTGGCAGGAAGAGTAACTTAAACAACTTCTCCTATAACTAATTTATTTAGTGAACTATATTTTCTTTAATTTACATTTTTGAGGCAGGGTCTCACTATGTAGATCTGGCTGACCTGAAACCAATATATAAACCAGGCTGGCCTTAAATTCACAGAGATTTGCCTATCTCTGCCTCCTAAGTGCTGAAATTAAAGGCATGTGCCACGAGGTCTGTCTATCTATATTTTCTTAATTATGTGTTTTATTATATATTATTATGTATAATAAATATATACAGTGCATACATGAGGCTTATAGTTAACAGAGTAAAACAAATTACTATCTCCTTAGTCACCTTCTAGTAAGGAAAATCTCTTAGCAAATTTCCAGTGAAAAATATGTTTGTGTGTGTGTGTATGCATGTGTGTGTGTGTGTGCGCACACACGCGTGTGTGCATGAGTATGTGCACATGTGTGCATATGTGGTGGTCATACCATGGTGCACATTGTAGAGGTCAGGGGAGCAATCCTCAGGAGTCATCCTCTCCTTGTATCATATGATTACCGGAATTTAGTCTCTTGACCTAACTTCTGATGAACTTCTCTGCTGATTTGTTTTAAATTCATTATCATCTGCTTCAGACTCTTCGTTTCTGCTCAGTGTTTTTTATATAGTCCATCTTTGCTGAATCACATTTTGTCCATGCACTTCTTTCTTGATCTTGGGGAAGATCTGGTGGCACTTATTTTAAATTCACTGTTGGATAAGTTATTCATCATTTCACTAAGGTCAGTTTCCAGAGATTTACTGTACTGCTTCCTTGGAACATGATTTCCTTGTTTCTTCATTTTCCTGACTACTATCTGAGTTTGGGCACATAAGATAAAACAGTGGTCTCTCTCAAACTTGTCAGCCTAGTTATGCAGTGAGTAAACCTCACTGATAAACCTAGACAGAAACTCTAGGTACCACTCAGACTTATTTTGTTCATTCAAATCAACATTTTAATTTTTGGTGGTCCCCACCCATCCCCCTTGGTAGGTATGATAAAAGTCTCTCCACTGGAAAGCAGCTGGAATAGAGAGTGTAGTATATACATAAAGTCCACTTCGTTCTCTTATCCAAAATAAGTCAGCAGCTGGAGGGCCTTCACTAAGCCAGGAAGAGGCTGTATGGCAGATGTCCCCGCTTTCTCTTACACCACACATGTCATAAGCCCTGTAAAGCTCCTCTTGTCACTCCTGGGGGCCTCTGAGTGGTGAGATCTATCAGCTCTTGGGGACAAGTGGGCTTATGGGAGGCTTGATTCTCTCTTTGAAGCCAGCTAGGAGAAGGAACTGTGGAACATGGCCACATGCCTGTTCAGCCTCTCCAGCCTCTCACAAGAGCCTTCTCTCTCAGCTCCCAGATGCAGGCTGATTACAAGCCTGACCCATGAGCAACAGCTGGCAAAGTTATGCTTTTAGATGTGCAGTCAATCACCTTCCATGGAAAAAGTAGGAGCTGTGTCTGTTGCCGGCTTACCCTGTGCTGAGCAGAGGGAAGAGCTGCTGGTGTATTCTTGCAACTACTTAAAACCAGCTGTTTGTTCTCTGTGCTCCTGGGGCAATCATGGATACCAAGCTCCAATGGTTCCCAGACCTGGGCTATTTAGAAATAGTCCCTTAAGTGGGGGCTGGAAGAGCTGGATATTCAAAGTATGGGCAAATTCCATCCAAGGAGAAGCTGGAAAATTGCTTGTATGCCTGAAGTGAACTGGGAAATCAGGGCTTTCTTCCAAATTGTAAGGTACCTTACCCAGGGTGGCATTTTTTGCTAAGGTCTAAGAAAGATGTAGCCACCAAAAGACTAAGTTGCTCATATGGTGAGAGAACATAGTCTAATCAGAAATTTTGAAATATATGCTTATAAAATAATATCAAAATAACATGGCAACATAGTTAGTTGCTAATATTGTGGCAGACTATAAATGAGGATGGAACTTCAAACACTGAAAAGGGTCCCAGGAGATGGTAGTGTTCGGGAAAAGTACATGAAAAAGAAGGTGTTTAAATCTGGGCGTGGAAAACATGACTTGAATTTCAAGTGACAGAAAGAAGAGGGTCATTCCAGTAACAGTAACAACAATGGGAGCAGTGTGCATAAATGAAGGAATAGTGGAAGTCCCTTATTGGCAAAATTGACAGTGTTCTTCTGAGAATTCTGAACGTTGAGAGCATACACTTCCATTTACTTTGAAGATTCCCAGTCAAAGTGCGAGTGGAAGATATCTTTATTATTTTACAGTTAGGTTTATTACTTTCTTAATTGTACTTTGTGATTATTCAAACAGCCTACAAGCAACCTACAAGGGCCACAAGAGTTTGAACTCCAGTCTGAACTTGGAAGTCTGTGTGATCTGTCAGTGGGATGTGTGTAAATCACTTCATCTTGAGCCCCGATTTTCTCATTGATCTTACTGCTATTGTAGCCATCAAATTATGCTAATGAATATGAAAATCCTTGCTTAATTATAAGAATATAATATAAATTCAATATTTTCTTAGGCTGTCCACTCAACTGTATTTAAGTAAGTAGTCTTGGAATAAAAGAGAATATGGGATTCATTTTTATATCATGGATTTAGACTTGTTTACTAATAAGATGGTAATTGTTCATTGGTGCTTCTTACATTATAAACAGCAGCTGTCAGGTTTCCATGAAATTTATTGTAGAAAGCTCCATCTAATACCTTTTTATGTAATTTTCTAGAACAGAAGCATAAACTATCACCTATATTATAAAAGATTATGTCACTGACAGGAAAGTTAAGCATTTTGTGACTAACAGAGACATAAATGAGCTGTTTATTAGTCAAATGTAAAATGTATTTCTTTTGTAGATTGATTTTTTTAAAAAAAATATTTGAAAGTCACTGGCTGGTGGTATAATATCCAGTGCAAAGCACTAACTCCTCCTTTTCTGAACCCTCGGGTTTAACCAAAAATTACACATTTCAGAGAGAAGTTGCATTATGCAAATAAAGTGAGGTTATGATGGAAAAAGGCATGGTGCCATATGCTCTGTGTTTTTCCAATAATGTCTGTTGCTGAAACTCTACTTTCACTTCTACTTCCAAAGCAGAGAATAGTTACAATCAGCGTGGTGTAGTCATTAATACCAGTGTGTAGGAAACAAACGGTTACTTTAATCCCATCAAATCCTGCATGTGTTTAGCCCACACCTCTGCTTGTGTAAGGAGTCATCAACACAACAGGAGATTTTTATTTAGCTGTTCTTTCTCAAAAACTTACCAGAACACTACATGAATAGCTGCATTTGCGATAACTCCAATGAAGTGTCTGAGATCAATACTTGACAATGGTATTATAAAATAGCATCCAGACCATATTTGAACCAAGTGAATCATATTATAGATCCCAGTGATAAAATCTATCTTAAACACATCTATTCATGAAGCGTCTTAGTGTCTTTGAGCAAGAACATCTCAATGAAACTCTCCTGATGTTTTGATACTTCATACAAGCAGATTCTAAGACAAAAAAACAAAAAAGATGTTGTTGTCAAGGTCTAAAACTTGAACAATGTATTATCATCCTATACTTCATTCCCTCGCAGCTTTTAAATTGCTTGGTTTTGAATACCACCAATCAGCATTATAGCATAAAATTTCAACTCATTTCTATTTTTCAGTCTGGGTCCAGGAAGAAAAAGATGGCAAATGCAAAAGACTGAAAACTCACTCTCTCTCTCTCTCTCTCTCTCTCTCTCTCTCTCTCTCTCTCTCTCTTCTCTCATATTATCAGCTTACAAAAAGGTTAGGACAATTAAGGAAATCAGCCTGGAATGATGAACATTGCTAACTCCCCCCGTCTCCAGGTCTGAAAGAGCAAAACAATCCACATGCTTGGTAAAACTCTGAACAGTGCAAAGAGAGCCATCATGGAGGAGGATAGCATTTTCCAGAAGCAGAGGGAGGCATGAGCCTAAGGACATGTAGTAATGGTTCCCAGTAACTAAACTCAATTGACAGTGCATAAGCCTAGAGCTCTGAGTGATGCTGTCTGCAGAGGCCAGTCTCCTGCATCCCAAATCAGGGGAGAGAAGAATGGAAAAGGGATCTAGGGCAGCAAATGGAGAAAAACTAGAAACTTACTGTATGAATTATTATTTTTCATGTCTCAGTGCAATCCAGTTTCCTTCCATTGTTTTCTGTTGAAGCACTCAATCTCTTACTTAACTTATTAGCATATCCCTCAGTATGCCCAGAGGAGAAAAGGGGGGAGTGACACCTTAGTGAATCCACTGAATAACTTGTCCATTGATTAATCAAATACTTGATTGAAGAAATAGCTACGAATATACTTAAACTATTTTCAAATGTCCATCTAAATGGCCAGTGATATACCTGGCTTTGCAATTTGATTTTGATGGGAAGAATATTCTAAGGTGGAGTTTTGTTAACATGTTTATTGAAGACAAACAGCTGTTCCAGGACAGCCAGGGCTACACAGAGAAACCCTGTCTCAACAAAAACAAAAACAAACAAACAAACAAACAAAAAAGACAAACAGCTCTGAAGAAAGGCTTTGATTGGGAACTCTTCCACCTTTAAATTCCCATCTGACTTCCCCAGATTGTGTTGTCAGTCAGTCCCCGAGACTTCAGTGTAGGCTGTACCAGGAAGGACCATGGACTCAGGCAAGAGTCTCTGCAGCTGAGGCAATCTTTAAGTGGTCTAAGATTTCTAAGGTAATCCTTCCTTCCTCGAGGGGAAATTTGGGTAAATATCACAGAGCCCATTATACCTTCTGTATTAGTTGGGGTTCTGTAGAGGAACAGAACTGATAGATTGAACATACATACATACACACACACACACACACACACACACACACACACACACACACACACACACACATATATATATATATATATATACACACACATAATTTATTAGAATGGCTTACAGGTTGTGGTTCAGATAGTCCAATAGTGGCTGTCTACCAATGGAAGGTACAAGAATCCAGTAGTTATTCAGTCCAGAGGTTGGAGTCTCAGCTGGTCTTAAGTCTACACAGGAACCCCAAAAAAGCAGGTTCTGATGCCAGTGAAGGAAGGAACTTGCTAGGGAGAACAGGAGCAAGCAGGCAAAGAGAGAGCAAGCTTGCCCTTGTTCTTGCATGTCCTTTATAGGGGTTCCCAGCAGAAGGTGTGGCCCCGGTTAAAGGTGTATATTCCCACCTCAAAGATCCAGGTTAGAAGTGGGTCTTCCCACTTCAAATGATTAAATTAAGAAACAAATCCCTCACAGGTGTACTAACACATTCTGTACTAACTGTACATATCTGTACTAACATATTCTTAACAAAATATGACAGAATTATTTGTATGAATTATAATCCTCATTTCTGAAACTGATCAAATAGACTTAGCTGGTATTTATAATTGCCTTCCTCTACTACCCGTTCTGTATTTCTTATACCCTCAGAAAGCACCTCAGCAGGTCTTGGCTCTTTCCTGAGGGAGTGACCCACACCTTCATTCCTGATGGGTCTGTGCCTGGGTTGGGTTGGTGTAGTTTCCCATTAACTTTAATCACATGATATGATAGCACCAAGAGATGTTGTAAAGGATCCCCTGCACATAATCTTTCTTACCTCCATTGTGGAGAGGCAATCCAATTCCCCCTTGTTAATCTGGATCAATCACCCCTCCTAACACTGTTATTCCTTTCTTAGACTATTGGCTTAAAAGCCTCAGAATCCCGAAGTGGCCAGGGGAAAGTCTGAGCTTCCAGTTCTGTGGACCGTTTGTCATGTCTCCTGGCAGGAGGAGTACTCCCCACTCTGGAACCAAAACTTCTGGGCCAGCAGAACTTAAGGTCATGGAAATAGGAAGCAAAAACTTTCCTAGTGGGTCACTAGGGGTGATTATGAGTGGAACAATTCCCTTTTCAGCCCCTTGTTTCCTGGACCTGTGGATCCTGGCTATGGGGAATCATATCATATATTGGAAACTTATTCAAGCATATAGTGCCTTCTAGAGAACCCTGCCCCAGCCCTCCAGGCTGTTTCCACCTAATCGGCACTGTAACTGTGTCTTCGAAAGGCCATTTCATCTTTCTATCCGGCTACCTGCTTCAGGGTGGTGGGAAACATGGTAAGACCAGTGGATTCCAGGATAATGGGCCCACTGTCACACTATGGCTGTGAAGTGAGTTCTTTGGCCAGAAGCAATACTGTATAGAATACAATGATGGTAGAAAAAGCATTCTGAAAATCCATGGATGGTGGTTTTGGTAGAAGTATTATGTGTAGGAAAGGAAGATCCATAAGCATAATAAGAATCTACTCCAGGAAGGACAGAGCATTGTCCTTTCATGGAGGATGTGATCCAATATAGTCAACCTACCACCAGGTCACTGCCTGGTCACCCAGAGAATGGTACCATATCTGGGGCTCAGGGTTGGTCTCTGCTGTTGGCTGATCTGGGCACACAGCAGCTGTAGCCATGTCATCCTTGGTGAATGGGAGTCTATGTTGTTGAGACCATATATAACCCCGTCTCTGCCACCATGGCCACTTTGTTCTTGGGCCCATTGGGCAATGACAGGAATGGCTGGGGAAAGTGTAGCACGAATCTTAGAAGGTCTTATTAATAAAACCAAACCTGGAACCAGGTATTGGGGTGAACGCTGAAAGATCAGAGAAGCAGAACAAGCTACAGCTTCCTCACCCTGCCATTTTGTCAGCTGATGCTGTTTCCTCAGACTGGAAGCCTCTGAGTCCTCATCCAAATGGATCTCAGCTGAACTGCTGCTCAAAAGCCTAAAAGCTTAACCAGCCTAGTTCCTGGTCCTCACGTTTTATATACCTTTCTGCTTCCTGCCATCACTTCATGATTCACCTGCCTGGCTGTTTCCAGTGTGGCTTTGAACTCAGAGATTCTGATGGATCTCTGCCTCCAGAATGGTAGGATTAAAGGCATATGTGCCACCACTTTCTGGCCTCTATATCTAGTGGCTGTTCTGTTCTCTGACCCCAGATAAGTTTATTGGGATGTACAATATTTGGGGGAAAACACAATATCACCACAGGAAAGAGGCTGACGACCCTCAGAGTGGATCATGCTATCTTCTTGATTACTGAACCCCTCCTCAGCTGACATCACCTTTTGATGAACATTTACATGGGACACAAGGATCTTCATATCCTTCACCCATTTGGAGAGATCTATCCATCTACTTCTTCCCCAAATGTTTTGCTCACCAATTTTCTAATCATGCTCTTTCCAAGTACCTGGCCATCCGGCCAATCCATGGGCTACAGCCCATGAATCAATGAACAATTGCACATCTGGCCATTTCTCCTTTCTAGCAAATATATGATCATGTGAACTGCCCCACGTTCTGCCCACTGTGAAGATTTTCCTTCAGTGGTGTCTCTCAGAGTTGTCCCAGAAAGGTGTTTAATGATAAAACTTCCCACTTCCTGGTGGTGCCTGTGTAACACGCAGAACCGTCAACACACCAGGCCCTAGTCTTTTCTTCCCCAGTCAGACAATCATAAGGCATGTCTCATAAGGCTTCTTTCCAACAACATACTTTTCTTAGATATTTTAGAATAGAAATTTCTCTAAGTTTTGAAAAGGTTATCTCCTTTTAGAAAGGCAGAGCATCATATGTGTTAGGAGTCAAGATGGCCCCCAAGGTGCAACCTTCCCACGGACATTAAAAAATGATTACGTTTTAGTTTAGTACTTTATAATCCTGTGGATGAGGTCTGGAGGTTTTGTTTGCTTGGAGCACTCACTGGCAAGTATCAATCTCTGCAAGCTCCCAAGAATGCCTAGGAGTCAAATGAGAAAAGTTATCTTAAAGCTGGCTGTTTGTGAATTGCCAGAGAGGTTTGGTACAAGACTAAGCTGGTCCAAACTAGTGGAAACTCATGAACTGTGGTCCAACAGCTGTGGAGCCTGCATGGTACCAGACTAGACCCTCTGGATAGGGGAGACAGTCATTTAGCTCGAACAGGCTGTGGGATCAGGATCCATCCCTGGTGCATGGGCGGGCTTTTTGGACTCCAATGCCTACGGTTGGACACCTTGTGCAGCCTTGATGCAGGAAGGAGGGGCTTGGACCTGACTCAACTGAATGTACCAGGCTCTCCTGACCCCCCATGGGAGACCTTGCCTTGGAGAAGGTGGAAATGGGGGGTGGGTTGGGGGGAAGCCTAGGAGGTAGGAAGAGGGAGGAGAGAGGGATCTGTGGTTGGTATATAAAATGAATAGAAATATTCTTAATAATAAAAATAACAAAGACAAAAAAAGACGAGGCTGGTAATAGTCTCCTGTTGTTTCCATTCCTTCATATGGATTCTGAAAAGGGTTTACAAATTATAAAGAAAAACCAAGCTGTTAGAGAGGGTTGCCTTCAATTTTCTCTTTATTCTGTTGCTGTAACAATATCTCAGAGAAGTCAATTTATAAAGAGAAGAAGTTTATGCTCAAACTTCTGGAGGCAGAGATTCCAAGATTAGATTCTGTCTGGTGAGGGTCTTGGCATGGCAATGACTTCACACAGATGAGTTCACAAAAGAGAGGAACGCAGGTATGTGTGGAAGAGACAAAACACGAAGGGTAACTGGAGACGCAAAAGGAAATTCCTAAATAAAGACAGCCGAAGCGCACAGCGTATAAAACAAATTTAAAGAAAGTGTGATCAAGAGGAAAATGAAAAGTAAAAGAAAATGCCCTGGGTGATGAGGCCAGCGTGTTATTCCAGCCTCAGACACCCCACCCCACCCATTGGCATGCGCGCACACCACTGCCATGGAGTTAACCTGAGTGTGAACCCCTCCAGGTCCTTGAGTCTCTCTTTCTGCTTCACAGCTTGCCAGCCCCTTTTACCCAGTGTGTGTACTCCATTCTTAGAAGAAAAACAAAGCTAAGTGGCTCATAAAGTTGTAGTACAGTGCTCTCCAGTCTCTTCTGCAGCCAGCTTGCTGGTTCTTGACTAATAGACATCATTTTGTTTAGTCAAGAGGTTGTGATCCTGAGAATGCTCAGTTTGGTTGCTGTGCTAGCTTGGATTTTCTGGATGCGCAAGCTGCAGACTATTTACTGGGGTATTCAAAACATGACAGATTTATTGGGAGAAACACCTGGGAGGGAAAGCAGGGAGCTAGAGGAGAGCAGACTGGATTGCAAATTCTATCTCTATGCAAATTATCTATGGAGTAGAAAGCAAAAAAGGAATGAAAAGGAGAAAGAAAAAGAAGGCCTAGAGAAAGGAAAAGAGGAAGGGAGGGCAAGTCTTAGAGGTCTGCTAAGAAAACTTCAGCAAGCTTGATAGTCTTCAAATCAAAGTCAACAGATGGAAGACTCTCCAGACTCCTGGAAATGGTCTTGCCTTGGTGTCTATCATGATCAGTCACTGGATGAATGGATTTTAGGACACGGAAGCTGTTTCTCAGCCACAGAAGACCTGAGAGATAGATTTCTTGGGCCCCTGAGATATGAGAATTTGTTTTGGGCAACAGACTTGCCATTATACATTTGAGGATGTCCCAGTGAAGTCATTTATGTGGCACCTAGCATGCAGTTTGCTCTGTGAATTTTTTCAGTGCTTTTTGCCCTTGCCTTTAGATATGTTATACCTTGGGTTTGTGACAACAACCTCATTGGTTCCTAAACATACACAATTGGTTTTAACTTATGCTAGAAAGATATGGTAATTGTATCTTAATTCTTAAAAAATTAAGTTTACTAGCCTAGAGATCAAAGTACCTATAATCTACATATCTTTCCACTTTAATTATTTGCCCTGTATTTCAATTACTTTGCCAATCCCCAGCTCTTATTTATCTGATACTGGCCTTTTTGCTCATATTGTTCTTCCCAACTACAATTAATCAATCAACATATATATCCTGTGCCCTCCCCATGGCAAGTATTACATTTAGAACTGGATGTATGCTCCAGAGCAAGACAGATGGTACTTCAGTCTTTGGGGATTTGGAATCTACTAAAGGAGCAACTGTCAGTTGACAAGTCATGTGGAATCACACAAAAAAAGGTAGAAGAACGGGGTGCCTTCCAGACTAGCAGAGAAGAGTTTGATATTTTTAATCAAGAAAGAATATGGATGAAGAAGGGATAGTCATATAAGAATAGAAGCCTTTCTAATACAAATTCCATCATCATCAGAATGTTGCCATGATCTTCCAGTCTTTCCTTTTCTTCATTGAAGAACCATTTTAGCATTCTATTATGCATATTCTGTATAACACATATGTATAATACATGAAACATGCTCTTTTGTTTGTCAGTCTTATTGTAAGATCTTGGGATGTTCAATGCATGTATGATTCACCTCTGAATCCTGCATGATATTTAGGATAATACTGTCTGCTAACATGCAGCAAATACTCATTAAATTAATAACCACGGTTCTACTCTGTACAGTTGCACTTCTGACATTTGACTGAATTGTAGAAGGAATGAGAGATTGCATGTGGGGGGTGGGGAATAGCATTTCACATAGGCCAGAGCTCTATATTGTAACCTTCAGCAGACCTATAGCAGATAATATCATTTCTGTTGAAGAACTTAGCTATAGATTCATTCCTTCAAAATAGGATTCTTTATGTGTATCATCTGTTTAATAATCCATCATTACACATCAGTAAGGTTTAGGAAGAAAGCTTCACTGATAGATAGATCAGCTAATACTCTGAAATAGCTCTTCAGAGGTTACTTCCAGAATTTAATTGATTGTCTTATCAAGCTAGTATGTAATGTTTTAAAACTAGTTTGAAAATGTTCCTTACCTTAAATTAAGGTGTCACTATCTCTGATTCTTCCAGCCCAGAACCTGGGAAAATATATCAGCCTTAACTCTTAACTGGAGTGTGCACACACATTTAAAAGAACAAAATGAATACTATTCACACAACTTCCATACTTCTTTTTACAATTCAGATAGTCCTCAGAAACAGGTAGTTATGTTATAAATTTGGGACAGAAATGAACCAACACCAAGTTCAGAATGCTTTTATTTTTCCTTTTGCTTTCAAAGGCAAATGTATTTGGTATCTTTTTTTTTCATTTTTTTTTTTTTTACTTTTCTTTATTGAGAAATTTTCTACTCACTCCACATACTATCCACAGACCCCCCAATCCCTCTCTCCCAAGCTACCCCGCATCCCCACATCCCCCAAATTGAGGTCTCCCATGGCAAGTCAGCAGAGCCCAGCACACTGAGCCTAGGCAGGTCCAAGCCCCTTCCCACTGCACCAAGGCTGTGCAAGGTGTCGCACCTCAGGATCCGGATTCCAGAAGCCTGCCCATAGAACAGGGACAGATCCTGATCCCCCTGCCTGGGTGCACCCTAAACAGTTTGAGCAAAACAACTGTCTTCTATGTCCAGAGGGCCTAGTCCAGTCCCATGGGGGCTCCACAGCCACCACTCCACAGTTCATAGGCTTCCACTTAAGACCTCCCATCATGATCTTGATGTCCCTTGCCTGTAGTATCTCTCCTCTCTCTCATCAATTGGATTCCTGGAGCTCAGCCTGGTGCCTGGCCATGGATCTCTACATCTGCTTCCATCAGTCACTGGACAAAGGTTATATGATGACAGCTAGGTTATTTGCTAGGCTGGTCACCAGAGTAGACTGGTCCAGGCACCCTCTGGACCACTGCCAGCAGACCAAGGTGGGGTCAACCTTGTGGATTCCTGAGAGCCTCCCCAGCACCCTGCCTCCTCCTATTCCCATGATGTCTTCATCTATCATGGTATCTTCCTCCCTGCCCTCCCACTCTGTCCGTGTTCCAGCTTGACCCTCCCATTTCCCTATGCTCTCATCCCCCACTCCTCGCCCTCTGCCACCCCCACACCCACCCAGTCCACTCATGTAGATCTCATCTATTTCTCCTTCACAGGGTCATCCATGTGTCCCTCCTAGGGTCTTTTCCTGTTAGCTAGCCTCTCTGGAGTTGTGGGTTGCAATCTGGCCATCCCTTCCCTCCCATTTAGTATCCACTTATGAGTGAGTACATACTATGTTTGTCCTTCTCAGTTTGGGTTATCTCACTCAAGATGATATTTTCTAGATCCATCCATTTGCCTGCAAATTTCATGATATTGTTTTTTACTGCTGAGTAATACTGCATTGTGTATATGTGCCATATTTTCTTTATCCATTCTTCAGTTGAGGGGCATCTAGGTTGTTTCTAGGTTCTTGCTATTATGAATAATGCTGATATGAGCTTGGTTGAGTATGTGTCCTTGTGGTAAGATTGAGCATTCCTTGGGTGTATGCCCAAGAGTGGTATAACTGGGTCTTGAGGAAGACTTATTCCCAATTCAGAATACTTTTTAACATGTTCTAGGCTTTTTCACATTTTTACAATGTGATCTAGTAATTTTCAATTTATTTCAAACCCATAGATTTCAATTCTACATTAAATATTTGACTTTTGCCAAATTTACATTTGTGTTCATCTACTGACCAAGAGATACTTCTCGTCACTGATTTATGAAGAACTTTAAAATTCTTCCCTAACTCTATTCCCCCATTATCTTCATTCTTCCAGACTACACCCCCACTCTCCTCCCCATCCACACCCACACCCACACCCACACCCACACCCTGGCACACACAGTTACCTGGACTATGGCTACATCTTTAGGAACAGAGAAACTTCTTTTTGTTTAATTAATTAATTGATTATCAATGTAGACACATATACATGTCTGTTTCTGTGTTTTTATTTCTCATTAAGTGTTTTCATTTTTCAAACAAAGCACCTGTAATTGATAACTTATAAACAGAAAGCTTCAAAGAGAAAATATAAAGTACATACTATTGCTTTCTGGACTCTATAAACTAATGTCATACTTCTGTCTGTATGCTTTCAAACTTCTACATGTCCCTAAGCTTTACTTTAGAATTAAGAAATTATGTGACAAGTGAGTAATAGATAGGAAGTCTAGGAGGAAATGAAAAATAGAAAAAGAACACTAAAGAGCCCTTACAGATGGGTCTGGAAAAAAGATCTAGATTATATTTTCAATACAATTACTAACTAGTTCTGTGGTTTGGATGATTTGATCATTAGCAGTGGGAACATGGTTATTTCATCCATAACGTTGTGGCTCATTTAGCAATTAGATTTTTCCGACACTAGCCTTCAGTGGTGTTTTGTTTCATCGTGTTTATTGGGTTCATTTACTATCACTGGAGTCCAGACATTGGCAGAGATCCATAAACAAAAACACTCAAAGAAATGCAAACTCAATTCTAGGACTTTAGAGGGCAAACATTAGTGCCTCTGTCAGGCTTGAAAGCCAAGCTGTACCACTAACCACCTGTGGGACCCAGAGTGGATTTGTATGCCCACTCTGCTGAGCAGTCTGCAAGGTTAAACTGGCACTTAAGAAAGAAAGGAAAGATCATTATCATAGATTTAATTCATGAATTAAGATCATTCTTGTAACATAATGATTCTTGCACCCTCCCCCTCAAAACAGCCTTATCAGATACCAGATACTATTATTGTTTCACAGCGATATCTTTAAGCCCATAGAAGCACCCAGAATGATGCTGCCCATTTCTACCTATTGTGAGTTAAAGGTTTCCAAAACGCCAAAGTTCTAAAACAGGGAGGTGATCCATAGAACAGCATCAAAGAATCCTTTTGTTATTTAGTTGAAGAAGGAAATGTACTTAACTACCATGGTAAATTATTACCCTGAATCAAGGATAAAAAAAAAAAAAATGAACTGAAGGTAAGACAGAGATGTGAATAAGAAAAGAGGTCACAGCCACAAGATTGGGAAGAAGTCCACAGTGGTAGCCACAGTCCATAAATTCCTTGTCAGTTAACATTAAAATAACTATTCCTGGGATGCCAGAGAGACCACGGCTTACCTGATTCTTTTAAGGTGGGATGACTGAATGTCGTCAAGTGAAGATGTCATGTTTGACTTCCGGAGAACCCAGACCACATACACACAGAAGTAGTTTCTGTGCAAAACAGTAAAGAACACCCTCTTAGACCTATTCTAAAAGTAGTGTGAGGGCAAAGACGTGGAGCATGGGCTTTCCATAGTGTTATGGTTCACAGGGAAAAAGAAGAATAAAAGCTAATCAATTTAACTCTCTGGAAAGGAGAGCTGTGCCATTGATGTGACCTAGAGTCATAGCCATTATATCTCTCAGAAATGGTCTCACTAAGCATGTTGGGAAATCCAATGGTTTTTTTCACAACTTAATGATTTTAATAATTAATAGTTTTTCAGACATGAAAGATTAATATTGGAAACTCTTTGAAACTTTTCTTTGGTTTCTACATAAAACTCCCTATTTTGTTTTACACAGAGTTTTTAAAAGCCTCCTTGAAGGGAAGCCAAGAATGTGTAATGCCTGACTTCACAGTGCAGCACTGGGTAGTGATTCACTCAGGCAACCTTAGCTGGAAATGGGGAGGATGAGTCAGACAGGACGCTCATTCTGGGGAGAGTATTTTACTAGCCACTGGGTTCTGATTTCTAGACCAGGAGATCTTTGCAGTCATGTGGTTTTAGGTTTTTGTTTGTGTTTTTGGTTTTGATTTTAAGATCGTATCTCACTAAGTGTCTCTGATTGCCTAGAACTTGCTATGTAGACATGCTCACCTTGAGTTCACAAACAGCTGCCTGCTTTTGCCTCCCAAGTGCTGGGATTAAAGGCAGGCACCTCTCTACATGGCAGTCACGTTGCTTTGTATTAAAGTATGTTGCTGTGTTAAATTACTAGAATCTATTGCTTTTTATTTGTTATCGATTCCTGTTTCGGTTGTGTGTGTGTGTGTGTGTGTGTGTGTGTGTGTGTGTGTGTGTGTGTGTGATGTATGTATATATGTATGTATATGTGACGTGCATAACCACCATGTTGGTGTGTGTATGTAGTGTGAGCATGTGTGTCTGTGAGTGTATGTGGTGTGAGTATGTGTCTGCATGTGCATTTCTGTGCAGGTTCAGGTGTATGTAGGTGTGCATGCATGTAAAGACCAGAGGACAACCTCAGGTGATTTTCCTCAGTACCAACCACCATGTGGGATGTGTGTGTGTGTGTGTGTGTGTGTGTGTGTGTGTGTGTGTGAGAGAGAGAGAGAGAGAGAGAGAGAGAGAGAGAGAGAAAGAGAGAGAGAGACTACATTGTACATTGGCTGGACAGCAGGGCCCAGGAATCCTCATGTCTCTACCTCTCCAATACTGAAATTTAAAAGTATGCTACCATACCCAGGCTTTTACATATGAACTAGGAATCAGATGCTTGCAAAGCAAACACTTTAATGACTGAGATATCCCCCAAGCCTCCTGTTATTTATTTTATAATTTAATAATATTATAAAACTAGCCGGGTGGTGGTGGTGCATGCCTTTAATCCCAGCACTCGGGAGGCAGAGCCAGGCAGATCTCTGTGAGTTCGAGGCCAATCTGGGCTACCCAGTGAGATCCAGGAAAGGCACAAAGCTACACAGAGAAACCCTGTCTCGAAAAACCAAAAAACCAAAAAAAAAAAACAAAAAAAAAAACAAAAAACAAAAAACAAACAAACAAAAAAAAACAACCTGTTGGCTATTCAAACTAATTGCTGTTCAATTGAATGCATATTTAGGAAGCCCTTTGTGTTTCCTGAGTTAACTTAGAATTTCATTGCTTTCAGAGCAATAACTTCATTTTTCAGAAGAGATCATGTGCCATTTGACTGCATGGTCCTGTCCCTCACACACAGTGATGTTTGCCACGGCCCTTGCTCAGATTCTCTCAACCTACTCAGCATGCAGCACATCCCCTTAAGTTTTCCCCACTGTCTATATAAGCTTAAGATACAGGCCTGTACATTAAGCTTTGTTTACTCTCAAAGTCATCCTCAAGTTGTTCTTTCTATGGTGAAATTACATTCTCCTACAGTTCTTTCAGATACAGCTATTTCCAAGTCTAAATGAAGGCATGGTATTATGTAGGACTGTGCCCTGCTGGCATCTCCCTTCTCTAACACCTACCCAGGCATCCTCCAGAGAAACTTCAAGTCTAGGTTTCCCAGGCTGCTTCAGTAGTCAGCCATCCTTGATCTCGTCAGGACTACCGAGCAAGCAGTGTTGTGGAAAGATGCTGTAGTGTACTTGGCTCATTCTGACTCACTCTGGCTGCACTGCCATCATATATGTGTATATATACTCCACTGTACTCCTCTTGAGAATGAAGACTTGTTTTGTAATGTAGTTCTCAATGTAAGATCTCATGTGTCTTACATTGCCTAATCTATGCTTGATGATTGACTGGACACAAGAGTCATGTGACAAACATCTTTTTAGAAAAATGGGCACACCATTTAGTATTAATAACTGTCTGATGTTCTCAGTCCTGAAAACATATACCTATAAATAACATTATATGGATTGAGCAGGTTGCATTTATATATGTGAGAATATATGATATACACACACGTAAGATATGTATGTGTGTGTAACAACAATTAAAGGAAAAGAAGCCATGAATTTGAATGAGAGCAAGGAATTTACATTGGAGAGGTTGGAGAGAGAAAATGGAAGTGTGGAAATAATGCAATTATATTAAAATCTCAAAAAAATATTAAGAAAAATGGCCATCTCTGTATTATCTTTATGAGGCAACCAAGATCAGCTTTCTTTGGTGATGTTTGCTAAATTTATTCTAGTGCTGCTAGCAGATATGGTAATAAAGTACTTGAGGCAGAAAAAAAATATTGAGTGCATCAAGTATTTTCCTTGGGAGAACACAATACCAGACACCATTATGAAACACCATATAATTTGGAGCACGCTGTTTCAGAAGCAGGAAGAGGATGCACTTGTGAATTATTGGAGGAATCTGATTGACATTACCTTGAAGACACAAATGAATCTTCAAATTTGATTCTTAAAAGCAGACAAAAGTGGGACTGAGCTAACAAATGCCATGAAATGCAGAAATGATGCACAACGCTAACACATTCTGTTTTTCTTCTTTAATTAATCCCATGGGGTTGGGGGATGGGGGCTCTGAGAAAGAATTGAAATATTTGCAATTGATAAGTATTCCCGATCCTTGACCTACTACAGTTAGGAGTACTATGAAGAGGCATATCTAATTGGAAAATAAATTGACATTACAAGGTGTAAATTGTTAACCCAAGTGAAAATTTTATTAGCCAAACTGAATTTTCACACATTTATTAACTTTTGAAAACTACTTGTAATGAGGCTCAGAAGATGTCTCAGTGTCTGGAATAAACAGTTCATAACAGCATTTGGGATCAGAACCAAATGCTGGCCTCTCTCTCATTCCTCAAATTACAGCTTAGTTCGCCCAGCTCAGAAAGTCCCTCTGTACATGGGTTAGTAAAATTAACAGCATAAATTTAGAAACAGAAAGCAACTACACTTTGTTCCCAAAAGAAGTCAACTGAACCTTTTTCCTATTGCAAGTCCATGGTGGGCAGAAAGTTCATGACACCTGCAGGCCCCTTTTATTACTTATTGGGAAGTGGTTTTTGTTTTGTTTTATAAAATACAAGGTCTATAAGAAATACAAGGATGCAGCCTCAATTTGAAAAGGAAAAGGGCAAGAAATGCCATCTAGAAAAGTGCTTCTCAGGCCTTATGAGACCTATGAACCACGTGGGGAGCTTCTGATTCTGATATCTGGGATGTTGTCTGAGATCTCCATCCCCAACAAGTGTCTGGGTGGTCCTGATGCCCTACACCGCACTATTTCAAGCAGTAAGCTCACAAGACATGAAGAACGTGTATGTGTATGTGTGTGGGGGGTGTCACACTGATGTTCTATTCCAGGTTGTATTTCCATGGAAATGATGACTAAAGTATTGCCTTTCAACACCTTTTCAGTCAATTTGTATGAGTGAAAGGTGAAAACTAGCCCACTTATCATGAGGCAGGAGACTTTGTTAATGTATTAATTTGTGCTTTGTTCTTGCCAATTCTTTTTATTCTCCAGGGACTTTGCACATCCACAACAGGATTTTTCATCCCTGAGTTTATTTTCAAATAGTAAGACAGAGAGCCCTTCATCTTTGGAGTTAAGGAGAGTTGGGGTCTTAGAAGATGAAAGAAAAAAAAAATAGTGAAGAGTAAGATCTTCAAAGACCTTGTCTTGACCAAAGAGCAGGAAATGGAGGTATAGTGCTGACTGAAGTTGAATGTTCCCTCAATGTGGTGAGACAGGAGGAGGCTGAGTCAAACCTGGATCAACTTCTGGGAATTTTAATCATATGGCATTCTCTGCATCCTGGAGACATGTAGAAACTTCCTATCTGCTTCTCAGGAACTTCAAATATGAACTTTTTTTAAATGCCCTTAGAAGATTTAAAGTCCATGGCAACAAATTCTAAAGAGAAAATAAGGATATTTCCCCCTCACATTATCAATGAGCTTTACAATCTTGTGTTTTCATGTTATGAATTACAGAAACTTTGCTCCCATGTCACTAATTACAGAAGCTCTCAGAAGAAGCAGGCCTCTCCCACTTCCCAAACATCTAATGAATTACCAAGTCCTAAATCCAAGAGCATCCAGTGGCCTCTGCTCTGTGGATTTTGCTCCTTGAATACTCTGAAACAGCTGAACTTGGGAATCTTGCCATTATGTTTTTCTTTAGTCCTAACTTTACAAAACACTAGACATTTAGGAAACAAAATACTCACTGTAAATGTTTTAGTGAAATGAGTAAAACAGTGTTTTTGTTGTTACATAACAGACTCAAGGAAGATGTTTTCAAGTACTGTATAAATATCATCTACTTATCTTGAGTTGGATTCTTCCAATTATAGATTAAGATTAATTAAGGTTAAAATCAAGAAGTGGGAGGTTACCCTTAAGAGGGTTTTAGTTAAAGAAAGTATGTGACTATAAATTATAATATTTTAAAACTGTGTGTGTCTATTGCAAAACTCCCACAGAAGAAAATGATAATTAATCTCCTAGAAGCTCTAGCTAGATGTTTTTGAAAGAAAGTACCATAAATAGTCTACATTCTAATTTGATGCTAGAAGCTTTTGGAGTCTTTGAGTCTTCCAATGCTGTTGTGCCACTTGTTTACAGCACACACGGGTGTGTCACACGCTCCTGTTTGTGAAGTTTATGTAGTGGTAAACTGTGCGTGAAGATTTTTAATTCCATGTTCCTTCTCACCAATGCTTTTCAGAAAAATCACTAAAAGAAAGATTAAGTGCTTAGTATAAGGAGAGGTATAAAATGTGAGAAACTGTCAAAGTGGAGCCCATTGTTAAGACAGGTGTTCTGGAAGAAATCAAGTATAATTTTTGGAGAGAGGTCTGTCCTGGATATTTTTATGTCAACTTGACCACAAGCTAGAGTCATCAGAGAGGAGGGAGCCTCAATTGAGAAAATGCCTCCATAAGATAGGGCTGTAGGCAAGCCTGAAGGGCATTTTCTTAATTAATGATAGATGGGGGGGGAAGGGCCAGCCAATTGTGGGTGGTGCCTTCCCTGGGCTGGTGGTCCTGGGTTCTATAAGAAAGCGGGCTGAGCAAGCCATGGGGAGCAAGCAAGTAAGCAGCACCCCTCCATGGCCTCCGCATCAGCTGCTGCCTCCAGGTTCCTGCCCTGCTTGAGTTCCTGTCCTGACTTCCTTTGATGATGAACTGTGATGGACATGCATAAGCCAGACAAGCCCTCCCCTCTCCAAGTTGCTTTAGTCACAGTGTTTCAACACATCAATAGTAACCCTAAGTCAGGGGCAATTAATTTTTTCAGCTCAACAGAAAGAATAAAAATCAAAAGCTTAAGGAGAGAGAAAACAGGACACAGGCAGAGGATGGGAAGGATGCTATAATGTCTAAAGCACACAGTAGAGAAGAAATTGGAAGGGAGACAGTTCTTTCTAAAGAAGCACTGAGCTCAGACTTAAGCTAACAGAGTGGTGTTACTTGAATCCATAGCAAAGGCCTGGCAGACGTGGTGATTTTAACGTAATTAGCCTCCATAAGCTCACAGGGAGTGGCACTATTAGGAGATGTGGCTTTGTTAGAGTAGGTATGGCCTTGTTGGAGGAAGCATGTCACTGTAGAAGTGGGCTTTGAGGTCTCATATGCTCAAGTCACATTCAAGGTCTCAGCTTACTTCCTGTTGCCTGTGGGATCAAGATGTGTAGCTCCTTCTCCAGCACCATGTCTGCCTACATGCCACCATATCCCACCGTGGTGGTAACATACTGAACCTCTGAAACCGTAAACTAACCCCAGTTAAACGTTTTCCTTTATAAGAGTTGCTGTGAACATGGTGTCTCTTCACAGCAATAGAAACCCTAACTACAACAGCAGAATAAAAACAGCACTTTAGAAAGGCTAACGCTGCAGGAATACAAAGCAGGGGCTGCAATCCCTATACAGAACATGAATAGCAGGAAGCTTGGAAGGAACAGGAGAGGAAATGGGGCCCCATTAGAGCACTGTTAAGAGGAAAAGTAAGCAAGGAATGACTCTAAAAACACTTAAAAGAATGAGCCCAATGTATATGCTAACAGCTAGGAAGAAAAGGAGAAATAAGCAAGCCCCCAGTTTTAAGTCAGAGTCAGAAAATTATGATGATGCACCATTGCTAAACAATAGATGAAAGAAAAACACTGCCTTCTCTTTTTACATTCAGATATTGTTAGTAAGTATGCATTGTCCATACTGATGGGTTCCGTGGAGCTATTTCCTTACAATTACCTCATATTCTTTGGTGCTATTTCCTTCTCCCCTCCCTTCCCACTATTTTTTGTTTTTGTTTTTGTTTTTGTTTTTGTTTTTGTTTTTGATTGGTTGGTTGGTTGGTTGGTTTTTTTATTTTGTTTTTCGAGACAAATTTTCTCTGTAGTTTTAATGCCTGTCCTGGATCTTGCGCTGTAGACCAGGCTGGGCTTGAACTCAGAGAGATCTGCCTGGCCCTGCCTCCCAAGTGCTGGGATTAAAGAAAGGCATGTGCCACCACTCACTGCCCAACCCTTCCCACTATTTTTAAATTGCCAGTTCAGTTCTTTGTACTTAAAGATTCTGCTTTTACATCCAACTGACCAAATTAGCAAGCATTTCTCTAATTCCAGCTTAAAGGAATTATAATATCTTCTCTAGAAAAATATTTACAGTTGTATCTTTAGAATGCATAACCTTTGACCCTTAAAGGTGTTGCAGATGAGATAATATGGAGAAAGTAGATGAGTTCCAAGGTTTCACTCATGTATGTGTCCATCTAATAAATATTTGTGGATGTCTCCCCTAAGTAAAAAAGATGAATGTTTTGGTTTTCAAACCTTATATTCTGATAAGGAGATAATAGAAATACACACATACACAACAAAAGTAAATAGTTAAACGCCTTAGCGCAAAGATAAATAAGAGCTGGGAAGAATATAAACATTATGCTACAGTAGAAGTGACTAGGAAGGTCTCTTAGATTGTTTAGTAGGAACAAGTTTCCCTGGGAAGGTGTGATTTGAGCCCAAACTAACACAAAGACCACTCACAAGCTAGAAGTAACAAGAGCTAAAGCTGGAATAAGCTTGGCACGTTTAAGATATTGGCACAAGAAGGTAGAGCAGTAGACTAGGGTCCATTTTGGAATGCATCAGTCAAAAATGGGGCAAATAACAGAAGCCTAATTCAAGCTGACTTAAGTAGCAAGTAAACCAACTCATTCGAGTAACTGGACAGAGGATACATAGCCTAAAGTATTGACTAAATGTAGATACTCCAAATTAATCTCCCAAAAGCTGTTTCTTTGGCCTCTAGAGAATATCAGCTTCACCTTCAGGGCTGGGATGAAATATGTGAAGTAAAGAGACTACACTATCCTGTGTAGTTTTTTTCTTACACTTTCCAGAAGCAACATTCCCATGGTGCTACCTCTTCTACAACCAGAGGAAGATGGGAACATCCTCAGCCCAACTGCATCTATTAGAGGAGAAAGTTGGCTCAGCTTCTTTGAGGCAAGGTGAGCTTAGGTGACAGATAACTGGCTAAACATGTTAGGATTCTTTTAAGAAGAAGGAAGAGGGATAAAATTAGATGATGTGGAATAGAGGAGGCAAACAAAGAGATATGAATCATGACAGATGATATAAAGCTATTTTTCATTTCAAAGAGGTTGTTTTTCTAGTTTGAATTTCATCATTTTTTTTTCTTTTTGTGGTGGGTAAGTGAATGAAAACGTAATTGATAGTGAACATACAAAACCCTAGGTGAAGCTCCATTGCTTCAGAATGGCCATGCTAACTACAGAGGCTCACTAAGATAGATAGAGTTTGGGACTGGCCATATGTTTGAGTAGCTTCCTTAACCCAGCTGTGCCATGCTTTTGTTTGTGAATTAACTAGAATAGAGTGACTCTATTTAAAAGAAAGAGGAGGAAGAAGCAGGCAAGACAGGCTGGTTAAGCTGTATCTGTGTGGCCACACAAGGAGTTTCAACTTGCTGAGTACATGGGAAGCCAGTGGATATACAGTAAAGTATAGTCTGGTTTGTACTTTAAATTAGTTTTAATGTTTAGGTGATTAATTTAGCAAGGAAAAAAAAAGTGTTGTGTGTGAGAAACAGGAAACCATTTGAAAGCCTGGGTACACAGGATGTGCGGAGAAGTAAATGCTTTGAAACGAAAGTGGCATAACTAGTACTGAGTAAATGAGGTGCCGGGAGTCTGAGAAGTAAAGAGAAAAAGATGGCGCCGACTTGGGCTCAGATGCCGGGGTGGATGATGGAAGCATCTCCAGAGGTAATGCAGTGCCGAGAAGGAACAGGTTCTGCCAGGGTACTACTGTGTGGGGCGTTTACCCACCCACCCCACAGTTCCCCAGAGTTTTCTTGAGTGCAAGCAGCAGGAAATATTAGATAGAAGGATTTAGATTGTGGAGATAAACAGATAGAAAATACAGGATAGCCTCGAGAGGGCCTGGAACCTATTCCAACGGGTCCCCACTGTCTCTGTCCTAAGGCAGTTATAAAAACGCCAATGAGTAGAACAAAAGACCTCCCCCCAGCACAGCCAAGTGCAGACCATCTCAGACACCTACACTCAGGCCCATGGTCCAGTCGTCATCTCTATATAGACCTGCTAGGTAAAGCCACAAGGAACCTAAAAACGTGCTCCCACAGTACTCGGGTTTTGTGTTAGGATAGATACCAACTGGACATCACATGAAGAAACTGAAGAGACTGAGTAGAGTCTAAAGTTTAATGGAGAGACTTAAACTAAACATAGAAATTTGGCACCACCGATAAAGAGGTGATAGGTAAAGCCACTAGACACGAAGAGAGTCATTTTTCAGGAAAAACCAATAGCTGAAGTAGCAGAGACAAGAGTTCCATGGCAGGTCACTACTTAAGGGACAGGTTAACAAGAAAAAAAGGGGGTCCCCTAAAAGAGACCAAAAAGAGTGGTGGGGGGGGAGGTGGAAGGAAAGTCAGCAAACTGCACGTTGTGAAAGCTAAGCAAAGCTGCTGCTGCTGTTTTTAGGCAGTAGTAGGCCCCTGGATGAGGTGCATCGGAATTGTTGAGAAATACAAAAACTGAAACGGCACCATTAGATCTGACAAGAACCAGTTTCAAAGATGGAAACGGTCAGAAACACAACTGAAGCAGATTCAGGAGAAAAGGGAAACCCAGGAGATAGAGATAAGAACTTGCGAATCTAGGAGTAGCAGAGAAGTTGCTATGAGTGAAACTCTTTACGAGCCAACCATGTGTGCTTCCTAGGTGAGAGTTGTATTCTTCCGAAGAGGTTCATCTTTAGAAAGAGAAATAACTTCCCGTGATTCTTGTTTAAAATTAGGTCGATGTTCCAGGTGTTCTAACCTCTACAGATCTCTTTTCTCTGTGTGCTCACTTTCTTATGAGGACATTTGGTAACTGAGATATCCCACTGAAGGCTTACAGGCTAATAGAAACTTCTTGATAGTCTAGGCAGGAAAAGCTAGAAGCTTGGGCTGCAACCTAGTGCTGGACATAGACAGAAGAGAATGTGTTGAGCTGAGCTGACATAATTTATTGCTGAGGGAGGGGTTGGAAGTTGGGGAATGTACAAGGAAATTCGACACTGTTGGGGTTTGACTGTTCATACATACTATTTTAGCTGCTCTTCAGTAATATTAGCTGCAACCAGGAAATACAGATACGATTTGCTGCATATCCTAAATTTAAATAATAGGGATCCTAAATCATCCTTTACTTCCTCTAACCAAAGGTATCTTTGTATGTCTTTTAAGCTTGCATCTACCAAATAGTCCAGCAGCATACAAGTTCCGCAGGCGTTCCCCCCCCCCATACACACACACTCTCCCTGTCCCCCTTCACCTTCTGGCCTCAGTACAATGAAAACTCTGTTCTAAGCTTGGCTAGCTGCTGCTTTTCCCACATTGAACCAGGGAACATTTAAAGCTATATGCTGCTCTTGTCCTGCCAAAAGCCTATGGGCAAGGTGCCCCTTTGGGCTGTCACAAAGACGCACTGTGCCAGGCATCGTTGGCCAGAGAAGCCAGGCCCATATGGATTATCAATAAGGCTTTTGATTCTGTTCATAACATATCATCAACAAATTAAATGTAATTCAAACAAGGAAAACAAAACTCATGTTCTCCATTTTAACACTTCGTCTGCCTTATAGCTGCAAAGATATACAACTAGTTTTCTGTTTAATATACTCCTTCCAGGAAGAAAATGGCCTAAAAAGAAAAAAAAATATGCCCAGTATAACTTCACATTTAAATGATAGTTTGTGGTCTAATTCACTATTTTGGTTTTAATTTTAATTGTTAATATAAAGTTAGATTTATATTTAAGGCACAGTACCAGAAAGGATGCCAGAAGGTACAAAAGGGGAAGAGCAAAGATTAACAACAACAACAACAAAAAGCAGTAGCATCAGGCCAAGATACATGCTCACAGTGACCATGATATTACCTACCGCTCACTTCAGGCAGAATTTCCATTTTCTACTACAAGATCTTATGGCTGTCACTTTCCTATTAGCCATAAAGCAGATTTTCAACAATTCCTTTCTGAAATTAACATTCAGAAAATGAATGAATGAATGAATGAATGTAAAATGGTTTAAATGTTTGAGAGAGGCTTTATTAAAGCTTTCTGTCATTTTGCTACAAATGTGACACATGTAGAAAATCTTTGCACTGGGACTAGAGAGATAGCCCAGGGGTTGAGAGCACTGGGTGCTCTGCTGGAGGACCCAGGTTCGATTCCCAGCATGCACATGGCTGCTCACAACCATCTGTAACTCCAGTCCCTGGAGAACCAACCCCCTCTCTGGCCAGCTCAGGCACCAGACATAGACATGGTGCACAGATATACATGCAGGTAAGACACACATGCAGGCAAAACACCCATACACATAGACTAGAAGCTTTCCACTAAGATGTTTTCTTTACTAGTGGTAATAAACAGTACCAGACAGATATTAATTTTAAAAGAGGATATTGGAACAAAATGTGAGATAGTCATTGTATTATAAATTATGATTAATGGTCTATTGTGTGCAGGGTCAGAAAGAATGAAATATGGTTCTTTCAATGAGCTGAAATAAAATTTAGAGGGGTAAGAATATAAGCACGTGCAGATCAAACAACGCAAGCTACAACACAGGCCAACACTCACGCTCTCAATGAATGGATCTTAATTGTATTCATTCACAGTATCAGAATCAGCATGTGCCTGGACTTCTGCCGAGCACTTTCCTTTCACTTTCCCAATTACTAACTCTCCTCCATAACCGAGAATTTTCTCCAATCTTTCCATTCTATAAAAAGCAAAATAAATAATAGAAGGTAAGCAAAGACCTAAAACCAAGAATGTGCTATACAGCAACTAAATTCCTTGGTCTGGGTCTAAGGATACTTCGAGAGAAAGAGAGAGAAGAGCAGCTTGGGATCGGTGTTAATCTACTCACTCCCTTTGTGCTTGCTAGGTATTCAGGAAATATACTTTGGACCAACATGCTCCACTGGTCTGTGTCTATATCCCAAACAAAGTGCTCCAGCCTAAAAGGACTTAATTAAAACCATAAACCACATGGCCTCGAGACTCATTCCCAGCAGCTCCCATTTTACAACTGCTGCAGTAAAGAGCTGAAGCAGGATGGTCACACCACAGTGGGAGTCTGTCTGTGTTCTATTTCATTGGGGTCCATTTCATGGACTCTGGTTCTTAATTGTCCACAAAGCCTTCTTCCAGCCGCATGCAGACCTGGCCTCTGGCATCTCTGCAACCACAAGCATTGTCCTCCCTATCACCCCCTCTGCTCCTGCCACACAATCCTCTGCTACTCCCCAAATCCATTTCAGGACCTATATATTTGTTCTTTGGCCTGAAATGTTGTTTCACAAAATATATGTGGCTCATCACCAGACTATGGTCTACAGTGGTTGGTTGGTTTGTTTGTTTTTGTCTATGTGTTGCTATTCTGAACTCCAACCTGGAATCATATTACTTACCTGCTTGCTTCTCTTCTTAACCTCCCCACTACACACATACACTGAAGCATGGGGTTCAGGGCAGCTGAATTTCATCTGCTCTCTACTACGGTGTCCCCAGCATCTGGGGGCAGAGGCCAACACACTGTGCCCACACACAGCAATTCTAACTCCAAAGCACTTTCTCTAGCTCAGAAATATCTATTTCCCAAGGGAACAGGAGCTTGTTCAAAAACCTTCTTGGTAGAAACTGACAAGCAGAGCTGAGAAACCAGAGGCAAGAGTGGCACCAACCCAGGCCAACCTGTTTATGAAAGACGGCTGTGCCTAGAGGGTGAAAGACACACCTTAAACCCTCTGCCAAAGTCTAGTCTTTCTTAAGACACCCTTGACAAGCTGGGCTTCTGCGTGTCTCTGAGTCCGAACGAGAAGATCCACTCATTTGTCAGTCATTTCCCAGGCGTTCGAACTGAGAGTTAACACTGCAAACAAACGAATCCGGCACCTCAGTGTCTTAAGACCACTAAGGAAAATACACCCATCGCCAACAAAAATGGAAGTCAAGAGAGTTAAGCAGTTCAGTTTTGCTATTTCCTCCCTTCACTTTGAAAGCCTGAGACATTAACATAGGATTAAATATCATGAAAGAAAGTTGAAGTCTGCTCACTTTGCCCCAGATTTTGACTGTTCATGGCCCAAATCTATTACAAGATCGAATGATAAACTTTATATAATTTCTTTTTGTGTAGGCTGCAACTTCAGAGACCGTAAACTAGATGGTAAATTCAGAGCACTAACGAAGTCGTAATACCTTGCCATGTGTCCTGAAACTGAGACACTCAATAAATTTCTAACTATGTACTAGACACTCACACTATTTAAAGAGTTGCACAGGTGCTATGACACACCAAGGGGGAAGTGAGGATGAGACACGTGAGCACAGTCCTGACCTTCAGTCTGGGAGGGCTATGTTCATTGGACAAGTCTGAGAACTAAACGTATAAGAAATAGCAAATGCCACAGTCCAGATAATTTTTGTCAGTGTTGGGGAAATACAAAGAGTGAAGAGATTCTATTCCAACTGCAACAAATAAACAATTCTTCTTAGGAGAAGCCATTCACACTGATATTGAAAGGCAGGTGGGATTTGCACAGCCTGCAACAGAAGTGGGCCCTAACGTGCATCCATTTCCAGTTTTCATGGTGTAAATATTCCCACTCTGGTTAACTTCAAGTTAAAGACATGATGTCACTGAACACAGAGCTGGGGAGAGCCACTATCCATGAGTCACCAGCTTAATTAACTGAGGTTTCCGCTTAATTAAATCAGTCTTTCTCTGCCGTTTTTTTTTTTTTCAGTGGATGAATTAACATGTATTAAAAGTATCTCAAACAACATTACAAAGAAGGGACACGTCTGCCCTCCACACACTTCAGTCTGACTTTGTAATCTTCTCCCGGTTTGTTTTTCTACTTCTATTTCACTGTCTTTCCAGGGGTTGATCTTGACCGGGTGCCAACTTGTGATTCGGGCTGTTGCTTTTAGCATGGCTGTGATTGATCTGGGTTCCTGCTATTACATGGCATACCTCATTGCTTGTTGCTTTGTGGCCTGGGGTTCACACCCCTGCTGTTGTTCATAATGAAAAGCAGCTTCGGAGGTAGGACAGCTGGGTAGGATGCTTCCCAACTCTTGTTAGTCAGGGGAAGAGAAAGCTCAGGAAATTGCAAGGGGGCTTTTCACGAGGAAAATGAATGCTGGGTCTCAGCTGGCCCATGGCTCCCTTCTGCAAAGTCTCCTTGAAATCTCTCTGATTACAAGGTGATTCCTCTTCATTTTCCTTGTGGAAAACACACACACACCACCTCCACCACCACCACCACCACCACCACCACCACCACCACCACCACCACTGTGCTTTTCAAACTTAACTATACTTTATAATACAACAAGCTGTAGTTGGAAAATCAGATTCTGGTATCTGTCTTTAATTGCAAGCAGATGCCCTTGGTTTATGCAGAAGCTGTAGTGAGAGGATATTTGTGAACTCCCCAAGCAGAGCACTGAAGACAGGCAAAGGGATAGGCAAAGCTTGAAGTTAGACAGGAAACTTCCCCATCAATCCCTCTATGCTGGAGATAAGTCCCTGGAGAATGAAGGTCTGGATTCTGGTTACCTGCTGGCCTAGCTCCTCACAGAAGACACAAAACAAAGAGACTGCTGCAGATACATGCAACTCTAGGCTTCTTTTCAATACCCTCGTTTCTCTCCAAATGTCTTACATAGTATCTGGCTATCTATTAGCTTTGGGGGATATGAAAAATGTGCTGGAAACTACAATGTTGCTTCAAGCCTGCCTCTTGGGTTTGTTTTAACTCTCTGTCTCATATAATGGGGCCTGTGGTTTACTGTCCAAGTACAGAAGAGACATGCAGCTTCATGGAGATGCAGACATGTAATACCATCCTTGTAAAAGGCTCAGAGACTTTTATTTGGATTACATGGACTTCTTCAGAGCTGCCACAATCCTAATGAATACATAGGAGATTAAATACACTTTAATTCAGAGAAACTATGGGTGGGAATTCAATTAATTTAATGAGTCACAAAAGGGAAGAAATTCTAGCTTAAACCATGATGGGATTTGGGGTGCCAAGGGACCAAAAAGGCAATTGTAGCCATAGAATCCACCTGGTACCAACTGCTGACAGTGGTAGGGAAGAGGCCTGGCTCAGAGGGTGCCACACACCTTACCTGGTTCCTCATACACCAACTCCTGGAGGGCATTTCTGCCCAAACCTTCATCAACCTGGTCCTACCAATATGCTTTCTAGAATGTCTGAAGCATTCATATAAGTCACTCTTCTAATTCATCAAATTCCTTCTAATGAGCACAGGGTAGGGTGTATCATGGAGCAACCTGAAAAGTGGACCCAGAGGGTGCACTTGAAGAGTTTCCCATATACTTCTTGTCACAAGATTTCGCTGAAATGGAGAGGGTAGGAGGAAATGATAAACATATGCATAGGACTTTGTGATATCCACACCCACCAGTGCCTCAGGGATTCTTTAAGTCAAGGCCTTGGAGTATAGATGTAATAAATACCATGGACATCTTGATGGCATGGCAAGTTTGAGAAACAATAAAGTAAGTAAAATTAGAGTGTGGCTCCTGTTCAAATATAAGCTCTCTACTCTATAATTGCTAGGTAGCCTAAGACGAGCTATTTAACTTCCTGGGTTAAATAACTGAGAGATCAAATCCCTCACTGACCATGTGTAACTTATAATAATAACTCTCCAGAGGGTTGTTGTGAGAGGTAAGTAGGAAAAAACATTTAAAAAATACCTGGTGTGGTGCCTATGTGCATTTTAAGCATATTATAAATCCAGGGTTTAAATGGTACATTGTACTTTTAATATTCCCATCACAACAACCCTTCGAGGGCCTCAGAGTGGTCTGAGACATTGTCCAGACAGTGATTTTGATATTGAGCCTTTTGCAAGCATAAACTGGAAGGAGAAAAGTACTCATTGGCAATGGAGATTATAATTTGACAAAGAATAAAAGAAAGGCGGGCATGTGTCTGAAGGATTTCCGAGATCGAGATCTAAGAAGAAAAGTTTTACAGACTATTTTCAAGAATAAATAGGCTTCATCAAAACGAAAAAGTCCTTGACAAATTTGTAAGTTTCCAAGTGGAGATTCTACTTCTAGAATGTTTGATTCTCTTGTGGCCCCACACAAACATTGAAAACATTGGTAGTTTTGCAAATCGCATTGCTCTACTAGGGACCATCTTCTGTGCTCCTAACAGCTCATAAAAATTAAAGCAATAATACTTACCCTGGGGAATGTATTGTGTACCCTTGAACACAAGCAAATAAGCCATGGCAGCAAGGGATGGAAGCACAGTATCCACAGCTGCTGGGCGGAGGGCAATTAAGCTGCCCCAGGGAGGAAACAAACCCTCTCAAAGGACATCTTGAGATGAAACATTTCATGACAGTTACGGCATCATCATTATCATTGTCATTAACATATATTAACAGTAATGCAGTAGTTCTCATTACCCAGCACTTACTTTGTATTAGGTACTCTGTGTCCTGCTTCGCATGCCTTCCAGCATTGTGTAAAAGTGTTCTCCTGACTTGTGTCTCCACCATTCCTTAGGGACTGGTTGTAACTGCCCTTCTTACACAAGTGGTAAATTACAATATTGGCCAGAACATTAATCCCCCCACTTTTGCTCCCTTAATACTCCTAGAATTGGAGAACTGGGATTGAGCATGTTTAGTCTCAGATTGAATTGCTCACATTTCTATTCTATACTCCACTGAATGCGCATCCCCAGAGTCCTTTGGGGAAGGAAAATCTACTAACTGCATGTAGCCTGTAGGAATGCCTAAGCAGAGTGCTCAAGCCTGTGTCTGCATACTGTCCTGAATGAAGTACCATAACTTTCTATTCTTTCCTAATAGAAAGGCAATGCCAAGTTATCCGTGGGAAAGGCATCCCCCACTGTGAAGCCAGTGCCTACTAATAAGGATGACAACAATAATAACAGGAAGACTAATGTTTAGTAGTTACTTGAAGAAAATTATTTGTATGTAGGTGCTGGTTTAACCCCTTACATGTAAACAGACAGAATCTTGTTTTACACACAGTGTATGACTGAAGTCCAGATACGTGCTTCATGTGGAAAGTACAAGCAGAGAAAGTACAATAGAGGTTATACTGCAATTGATCTCCTGGTAGGAACCTGTTCTTGAACAAGTCCAGCAGGAGGCGCTCCACCTCAAAGCTTCCTAGTGTTTGCATAATCAAAATGTCTTTCAGTGAGATCATTCCCAAGGTGTACTGATTTCATCCCCAACCCAACATATCTCAACTCATGTATTCAGTCCACAGCCAGCGCATCACAGTTCTGTATCTATAGGTCATGTCAAATTGTGTATTCAATCCACAGCCAGCGCATCACAGTTCTGTATCGACAGGTCATGTCTTGAAGTAGTGTTCTTGACTCATTGGCGTTTGTCTTTCTTCACCATTGCTTATTGTCCTAAACTTGTCACTGTCTCACAGAGTCATTTTCCCCAAGAAGCTGCTTGTGAAAGTACTGTATTGCTCCCCGAGTCCTTGGCCACTCCTTTTACAGATTCTTGCCAAAATAAAAAATAAAATAAACAAAGAAAGAAAGAAAAAGAAAGGAGAGAAAAGGACGATAGCCATGGGCTTGTTGAGGCTAGCTAGCTCCTTCATTTTAAAAATCCCAGCATCTAAAGGTCCCTATAAAATGTTTATTGATCCCTTTGAGTTAGATAATAAATGGGATCCCTGAAGATCAGAACCGAGACACTGTGTGGTGGCCTCATTAATTGTTATGGCTGTCAGAGTTGTGGTCTCTGCTTATGCTCTTCCGTTATTTGCCCTTCCCTTACTGGTCAGAACTTGGAGACACTGGGTACATGACTCTGACACTAATTAAAATTGATGAGTGCGTGTGACACTTCCATTTCCTAAGGCAGCATGTTGTGCGTTACATTTGTAACCAGCATCTGCTTGGCACTGGCTTAAGTCTGTGGTCTTTCCACTAAAATGTCACTTGTTCTTTTTATGTCTTGATTCATTGCATGTTATAGAGTGTGTTGGCTGAGTAAGGCTTTTGCTTGATGAAAATGTCACTAACTATGCCACAGAGGGGGAAACACCAGATGTCTCTGCAAGGAGTCAGGGAGTCCAAGACTCCCCAAGATTTTCCAGAACAGCGGTTTGGCTCAGACTCTACTTGCGGTCTCAGAACTGACCGGCACATTCCATTCCAGTCATCATTCTTGAAAATTTTGTCAACATTTCTGCTAACCTAAGAGCTGGACACTGGTGTCCCTTTCCTTAATTTCAAATTGAAAATTGAGACAAATGCTGAATAATTCCATAGGTGCTCTCTCTCACAAGTGCTAGAGAGAGAGAGAGAGAGAGAAAGATAGAAAGACATATATATTTCTTTTCTCTCTTATTAACTTAATATCTTCCTCCTTTAAGCTATCTAAACTCAAATAGTGAATAATTGTCAATAAAACAGGTAGCTTACATTTGGAGAACACATACATTTATTTATCTATTTATTTATTTAGTGGAATGCAGTAAAAGGAGAGTTAATCAATGTGGCCACATTGATAAGAGGGGCAAAGAGATTCAAATAACCCCCAAGTCCATCTTTGAGGGTTCTGAAGTGATATTATGTTTAAAATAGAAGACCAAAAATCTAAAAAGTCCAAGCCAAGGTGTTGTCCCAGCCTAGGCTTCATGATGAGACCCTGTCTCAAACCAACAAGATGGAGTTGCTTGTGCTAGCCCTTCCAAAAGTAATGAAAAACCAAAGGTTATGAAAAATGGCTCTTCTGCATGGCTTTCTGGCACTAACTAACTGTGTTCTCTCTTTTTATTATGCTGTTTATTATATTTGTTTCAGATATATAAATTATTTAAATATGATTAAAATAATATTTTGGAGGATGGCTCAGCAGTTAAGAGCATGTGTTATAGAGCACCAGGGTTAAGTTCCCAGCCCCCACATGGGTCACAACCATCCACAACTCCAGATCTAGAGGATCTGGCACCCTCTTCTGACATTTGTGGGCTCCAAGCACACATGTGGTACACATTATACATACATGTAAGCAAATCTAAACATTTTTTGCAATACTATTTTTATGTTCAGTTTGAGGTGACAGATAATGAAACAAAATGTACTGGTTTAAGACAAGGAATTGGTGATGGTAGTGAGACCAGCCCAAAATATTATTGAGACTATTAATGCAAATAATAAATACTTCAGTTATGAAGGCACAACTAGACTTCATGATATTGTCATAAAAGAGACCTTTTGCTTGATGCTCATATTGAAAAATTGATGCTTAATACATTGTTTATTCTAGGAAGTATCTATTGCCTGCTTTTATTTTAATTATTTGCCACAATCAGTTATGGGGGTAAATAAGCTTCAATAAATAAAAAAAAGTAAAATTTTAAGAGTAAATAGAAATTTTGAAAACCGATAGACATGCAATTTAAAATATTATACTAATAGTTTAAAACTGATTAACTAACCAGAACAATCCAAATCTTTCTTTTTAGTATTTTCAGTGATCATGCCCAGATACCCTCCAAAATTCTACTCATATTAGAATTCTGTGTTTGATGAAAGCCTTAATTCTATCTACTAGATTTTACATTATTTTTAATAGACACAATGGCTGCTTCTTACCAGCCAGATAACTAGGAAGACGTTATGAAGACATTCATCAGAAAGTACCTCAAGAAGCAGGTGGACTAAACTTACCAGGTCTGAAATTCAGAGGGATGAGAGTGGACCGGCTCACTGCCCACTTCATCTTTGTTTTCTTTTCCTTTCCTGTGTTTTATGAGAGACAAAGTTCTCAGTGTGTGGCCTTCTGTTAAGCACTAAGACAATATTATCAGTTGTCTGAGAGGATACAGGAAAAACAAACACAATATGTCTGACTACACTCTTAAAAACAGAATGCTTTGGTGCCCTTGGTCGCTAAAGCATTATGTGTGAGAATACACTTGGACCATCCTCTAGTACAATTCAATTCTCATGCCGCCTACCTGAAGGTACTGTTACATCCCATAGACTGACAGCTCAGTCCCACAGCACTGTCTCCCACATCAGATAACAAATGAGTGTACTATACTATACTTCTGAAAGATTGCTTAGCTAGAAATTATAAATATATATATAGTTTTGAAAGACTTTTCAGCTAAAAAGTATAGTTCCTGTGACTCATTTATTAGATTTGAAGAATTTGCTGCACTTTGTCACAGAACTCAAAGAAGCATTATTTAAGGATTTTAGTTTATTGCTGAGAGTGCCACAAAGGATACAGATGATGAGGTGTTGTATTAATAAGCTTCTGCTACTGTAACAAATATCTGAAACAATCAACTTATAAAAAGTTTTACTTTGACTCACAGGTCTCGAGTTATCAGACTATGATTAGTCAGTCCCTGCTGCTTTGGAGCCCATGAAATGGAGGGCACTTTAGCAGCAGCATATGGAGAAACCACTTTACCTCAGGGCTGGGAAAGGGCTAAGGGTCCAGCATCCGTTCTAAAACCATTCTTCCCCGCTTGATGGGAAGACCTTCCCTACTCACCCTCATCTCTTGAATTCCCACCACCTCCAAGCAGTGTCTGGCTGAGGAGCAAAGCTTTAACACATGGACCCTTGATAATTCACATCCAAACCATAGCATATGAAGAACACAAGATAGGGCTGAGGAAGCCCTGTGCCTTCTAAGCACCTCCAGGTAGTTGACTAACTGAAGCCCCGTGAACTCAGACCTTTACATTTTCTGTGAATGCTGCATTCTTTGACTACATTTATTAAACCACTGCCCATTGATGACAAACAGCCATTAGTCCCTTCCTCCTTCCAAGAGGCTTTGGATAACACTGGGGGGAAGAAATGCCAATCCTGAAATCATGCGCTGATTCTTCCTGTGCCAGCTTCCACACTAAGGGAGGAAGTCCCCAGCCACCAGTCAGCCCATTGACCTATAAAAAGGATCATCACTGAGTATTCCAAATATTTTTAAGAATTTAAATGTTAAAATACAGTAATAAGGGCTGGAGAGATGGCTCAGAGGTTAAGAGCACCGACTGCTCTTCCAGAGGTCCTGAGTTCAATTCCCAGCACCCACATGGTGGCCCACAACCATCTGTAATGAGATCTGGCACCCTCTTCTGTATACATAATAAATAAATAAATCAAAAAAAAAAATACAGTAGGAAGACTACATGTTGATCTAGCCATATCATGTGTAGCTTCCCTGGGTGTGCCCTGATGATAACAAGAGATGATCTAGCCAGTCCTATTATGATATTTTCCACCAAGACCAGACAGCAGTTTAGTCCTTTTGTAGCTGGGACATTTGCAAAGCAACCCAGCTAGAAAGGCAGCCTTACTTTCCATTTCTGCTGCTTCCCATGCCTCCTGCCCCTAGCTGCATTATAATGGCTGACTTACTGTCCATTTTTTCCATCAAAAAAACTCATGTCTTCTTGTGCAACTTTGCACTTCCTCTTACTTTTTCCCCATGCCTAGGAATGTTCACGCTTATATTATTTCCAAAAATAACCTTTTTTTTTTTAACTAAACTCTTGTCTTTGTAATTTAAAAAATAAAAATAAAAATAAACGTGTATTCCCCCATCATATGCACAAGAGAAAGTGGAGTTTGGACTCAAATGATAGATGGTGGAATTGTTTTCATTGCTCTCTATTGTGTCTGGGCAGGAGACCAGAAGTAATGGCAACCAAAAGGCTTCCATTTGCTCTGTCTTTACAAGCTCCTTTTAGTGCACAAATACAATTTTAATTTTAATGGGAGTTTTTACATGGGAGTTGGTTATCCAAAAATGATGCTGTAACAGGGTCACAGCAGATGGTGTTTCTACGGGCTTGACTAATGATTTTTTTTTGTCTTTCTTTTCCAGTTACACCAGCTACTCTTGGCAGAGCTTCCCCAATTCTGCAAAGAAGTAATCCAAGCCTAGGGACAAGTAAGAATTTTTGTCATTTTACTAACTCATACTGATGGTTTCCATGTGAATACTTTCTCTATTTGGGATACTGGTAACAAGAAAAGTGACAGAATTATAATTTTGTAGGCAAAAATTATATTTCAGGATTTACTTTTCAATTTCTGTATAGACCTCTTTCCTCGTTTTTTCTGTTTGGTTTATGCTTGCAGGTTAAGTGTGGCCAAGCTTACAGAGAGAAAGGAATTTGTTGTGGATCAACAGTAATTTGTTAATTTAGAAAGTTGCCTTGTTTTACAAATCCTGTTTTAACATTATTGTTGTTATTTGGAAGTATTATATAATGCTTCCATTGGCAAAAGATAGAATTTATCTCTCCAACCAAATTTCCTTATACTTCAAAATACCACCTTCATTTGAGCTCCCTATTCTCGGTTAAATGTCGCCCCCCCACACACACACACACACACACCACACCCTTGTCCTTTGATCATCTCTTTATCTACAAGCTTGAACTCAATCTTCAGCTCATGGAAAAGGTTCCACAAATCTTCTAGGCCCAGTTTTTCTGTCTTCTGTTCTACTATGGAACTTTGTTCATTGTTCCATGATACCATTTACCTCCTGGAATTTTGAATATTTGTGCATTTGTGTGTATCTGTGGTCACTTTCATCAGTGGTATAGCCACTGGTAAGTTATGGGTGGGTGCTGGGATCCCAAGTCTTTAACCCCAATCCTGCAGTTTTAGTGTGTCCATTAGCATAGTATACAAAATTCAGTGGGTTATATGTGCTACACAAATAAATTATATTGAGTTTTAACTCAATGATTATGTTTTATGCTCTTTCTAACTCCTTTACATCACCAAAATTTCATGATCTCCTAGTAGAAGCTTATTTAATTAGATTCTAGGGATAGATTTCCTTTATTTGAAAAAGTGTATTCTGGAGTCCATTTCATGCAAAATAAAATTAAAGGAAGAGAAAGGGTATATTTAATTAATTTTAAGCTGTTGCTCTCATTGTTTGGAATTACAGTGACATAGAACCATAATTTGGATTTTATGAGTAAATTGTACAATAAATTTGTAATGTGAGGTTTAAATATCATTCCTTTGCAAGTGACACAAAGTGTAAACTAATAATACTTTCAGTAAATGGTCAATGTCATCTATTTGTCATTTGTGCCAGACAGCAAACCCTTCACAACTCTCCTGTTTCAAAAAGATCAAACATGTTCATCTGCTCCCTAAGAAGCATAAGAGATTACAGAGGAAGGGGCAGTTTGGGTTACGTTTGGTTTGTCCAGCAACTTTTCATTCAGTATCATGAATGAATAGTATCTATTGTTTTCTCTAATAAGACAGGGCAGAGTCAGCTAAAAATATTTACTGATGCACATGCAACACCTCGGAACCATCTTCTACACATAAACAGTACATGCTGCTCTCTGTTCTCCTTTCAACTGACCAGCATGGCTTCCCCAAGCAATTTCCATTATCAACTCACAAGGTCTGGGGAGCTTAACCGTCCATCATGTCTTGTCAAAATCCAAGGCTTGATCATGACTGATGAGTACCTATCATTTTGAATGTAATGATTTCCTGTTTGTGGCGAGTAGGAAAGCTAGAAAATTATTGTCTAGATCTGGTAAAAATTGAGCATTCTGATATCCTCACCCATGGAAATATCTGTGGTGGTATTGTGTTCCCCAAAATATTGTGCACCCTAATAAACTTATCTGGGGTGAGAGAACAGAACAGCCACTAGATATAGAGGCCAGAAAATAGTGGCACACACGCCTTTAATTCTAGCATTCCAAGGCAGAGATCTGCCTAGATCTCTGTGAGTTCAAGGCCACACTGGAAACAGCTAGGCATGGTGACTCATGCCTTTAATCCCAGGAACTGATGGCAGAAAGCAGAAAAGTATTTAAGGCTTGTGGATGAGGAACTAGGCTGATTAAGCTTTTAGGCTTTTGAGCAACAGTTCAGCTGAGATCTATTTGGTTTAGAATTCAGAGGCATCCAGTCTGAGGAAACAGGATCAACTGAGGAATTGGTGAGGTGAGGAAGCTGTGGCTTGCTCTGCTTCTCTGATCTTCCAGCATTCACCCCAATACCTGGCTCCAGGTTTGTTTTTATTACTAAGACCATTTAAGATTCATGCTACAAATATCCTATTCTCTCATTTTTCTTTATCAAACTATGTAATCTTCCTTTGATTGTAGAGATGATTTGATAAAGTAAGCCCTGCACTAAACAACATTTGAATCAGTGGGCACAAGCCACACAGAACACACAGGAGCAGTTCATCAGGATAGATAGACCCAAATGCTCACACCACCTTGCCGTGTGTGCCACACTATACCATAGACACTTACCTGTGATGTGCACATAACACTGGAGTCTACACCATGTGAAAATACTGGCCTGATTCTAGCAAAGACCTCATTTTTTTTCTAGTCAAGTAGTTTTACCTGTAAAGCTGGTGTTCAACATAAAATACACTAAGAACACACAATGAATAACCCTATGTACAAGTTTGTAAACTCCCAGGTTGAAAACAATGCCCCATTAAAGAAAAATAAAATAAAAACCCTTTCAGAGGTTTGATGAACTTTAAGCCAAGATTTTATTAAACTTATGGAGAGGAGGTTTTACAGGAGCATGTGTCCTTTTGAAGAAAATTTCCCCCTTATTTTAAAACACCATCTTGTAACTAAATATTTGTACCCTGACACCTCACAGGCATGTGTAAGGGCTAAATAATTCCTCACAGGTGTAGCTGGAATCTTCTCTCCAAGGTGATCCCAGGTTCTGCAGTTTGACAATGCACACTAACCATCACACCAGGATCACACTAAATGTTTAAGACCTTTAGCAGCGCTAATCTTATGCTCTTTTCTATCCAGTGTTTATTTAGGTGCTTCAAAGAACAGAATCAAGTGTGTGTGTGTGTGTGTGTGTGTGTGTGTGTGTGTGTGTGTGTGTGTGTCCCCGACTATAACAGTAACAAAAGTATTCATGCCGCAGGGCCTGACACAGTCTCTTCCCTCCCTCCCTCCAGCTCTGTTCCCCTGGGGTCCCCACCCTTTGGGGAAGCGTTACCCACTTTCAGGAATGTTCTTTTTTCTTTATCTGCTGTCACACATGTCAGTCTTCTCTAAACACCTTCATACACACACCTCAAAGTGTACTCCGCTCTTCTCAATCTGATCAAGCTAAGGTTCACAGTGAACCAGCACAATGTCCATACTTCTGTTCCATGCGTTCTCGTATTATCAAATCCTTCCCAGAAATGTGAATGTGCCTCTTTCCTCCTGGCATGGAACAGTCTGGCATGATTTTTTTTTTTTTTTTTTGTCCCTTAGGCGTGTTTTTAAATGTTACTCTCCACAAAACGTTCCCTAATCTTCCCGTTCCCTAATCTTCCCAAGAAGATACGTGCTCCATCTTGGAATCTCTCCATTCACTCTCTGAAGCATGACTTTAAGTCCCTGATCCATTGCTTATGATAATGGATGTTCGTTACTTCTTTGCACCTGTGTCTCTTTGTCGGTATTATAATGACATTTTGTATTTTTTTAAAGTATTGTTTGAGAACTTCATACATGAATATAATGTATTTTAATCAAATCTATTCCCTCCCCTCTAATTCTTCATGGACTTTCCCAAACACCGCTCTTCCCTCCCAACTTCATGGACTTTCTTTTAAAGTCTGAGTCCTCTTAATGCTATCAGGATATGCATGGGTGTAGGTCATTAACGAGAGCCTTTGGGGTCCAGCCCCAAAACTCTCTTCAGGGGCCAGGAAAAGACCTACAACAGGTGAGAGAAATCTAATGATCTGAGGGTGAAGGAATCTGTTCACACACGTCTTCCTTCTCTCATGTCTGTTTCTGTTCTTAGTTTCTTCTGGTTTCTTTGGGTCTCTTCATGTTTCTCTTTGTCTCTTCTTTTTCTTCTTCCACCTGTTTCCTTCTCTTCATCTTTATTCTTCTACCCATTACCAATTTCCAAGTATATACACATATACATATATATCTATTCATTAACAACTGGTTGGTAATAAAAAAAAAAAAAAAACCTACAAAGCAACTCTCAGGGACAAGCATTCTGATAAGAGTCACACTTGGCAAAGACTTGGTCAGCTTAATGGTGACTGACCACAACTGCAGGTTGTAAAAGTTCTGGCTCATCTCTTTAAGGGACAGCTACAAGGGTACAAGGGAAGAAACTAAACCAATGTGAGATTTGAGGAAAAGACAAAGAGTGTGACTACTATTTTATGTGATTCATAGTATCTGGACATGATTAGTCAGTTGATAGCCTTTTGCTATTTATCACCTGAATCTCAGGACCTATATATAATTAGTCTACTGAGCCTAAAATCTTGCATTAAAAACTGGTGTAGAAATAAGTGTTAATTGTTTTTTGAATCAGAGAAGGGAGGTGTTGATATGGCAGAGGTGGTGGAGGAAGCTGAAGGCAACATAGGTGCTATTCATCTCTAGAAGGACTAAGATATAACAAGCCAGACACCTGCACTATCACCCCTAATTCACTATAATTCTTCCGAAGGCTTTTGATCCAACAAGGCCAGGCACCTGCAATTCCACTCTGTGAAAGTTCTGTAAGTGCACTCTGGCCAATTTGCCTTGTCAGTGGCTCAGGATGGAGAACAAGACCTCTAAGTGTCTACAGTCCACATGGAACAATAGGTCTAGTTGGGAAGCATATTTAAGTAGGTTTCTATTCACCAAAATTATACAGTTAAGTGAGAAACCATCTACTTGACCACCCATAAATATGTATGCCCATAAGACTGTGCTGTAATCATGAGATTACAGGTAAATATTACATGAAAATGCATGGTAATAGGGAGATATCAGAGCTGTTATTGCACAAGAAATTATAGGTGAAAGCAGCAACAGTATTCAGAGTCAGGGACCTGTAAGCTCTGCCAGACAGGGTACCCATCTGAGCAACATTCCTCATTATCAATTGCTATACACTGTGTTTGCATCCTGGCCTGCAATAATTCGTGACAATGGCTCCTGACAGTTATTCCACTGGAACAAGGGCAGCCTATTAGGGGGTGAATCTGAAGAAAGCTAACTCTGCTTCTCCCAGAAGCCATCAGTTGCCAGAGGCTCCTCAGACAGGATGCCAAACTTCCTGAGCCCCTCTGCCGCCCATGTTGGAACTGTGTCTGCCTTGATCTCATCCAGGTTTTGTGCATGCAGTCACACTTGCTGTGAGTTTGTGTGTGCAAAAGCACTGTTTCCCTGTGTTCATCCACTACCTCTTGCTCTGACCATCTTTCTACCTCCTCTTCTGCCATAATCGCTGATTCTCGGGAGGTGGGGATGTGATACAGATGTCTCACTTAGAGCTGAGTACTCCACAGTCTCTTATCCTCTGCACATAGGCTAGTCATGGACCTCTGTATTAACCACCATCTACTGCAGAAAGAAGCTTCTCCAATGAGGCTTGAGAGCTGCAGGAATCTATAGATAGAAAGACAAGTGTTTAGGGGCAGCTTAATTCTAGGTCCATTTAGCAGAAATGCCTCTAAATAGTCAATTCATGAAGTTCTTATAAAGGTTATATTTATTTAAGCAGCAGTACCTAGACCCTTTCTAAATGTACATGGTATGTATTGCACACTCCTGTGGCTCTTATTTTAGTCCAACATATATTAAACTGAACAAAGTGCAACTCACCCCCAATCAACTCTAGCATGTGTTATAAAATCATCCTTATTTCAGCCAAATGTAAACTTTTGTGCATTTTCTGACCCCCATTAGTAAACTGTGCAATCCTTAACATTTGGGGCTGATTCTTCTAAATCCTTGTATCTTATAGTTCCTGTAAGTTTTTAGAACGTGCTGAAGTTTTCAGTGTCTAGTTGAATTTTACATTTGAAAGAAATGGAGAAAAAAAATGTGGTTCCCCCAACATTTAAGTCCCCCCTCATTACTACAGCGTCCTTGGTGGCCTCCAGTGCTAACTCATAAAACGGGAGGAATAAACATATTCTCTCATTCACTATACTTAGAATCTTTCCTAAAAGCCTTCTGCTGAACTTTAAAATCTGGTAATGAAGTTAGAGCCATAGTCTGACGTTGGGGTATATTATAGAAGACCTCTATGGAATCAGTGTTGTATCCTGACAGCACTTGAGCTACCCAGGGTAAGAAAGCCCTACTCCTGATTTCAAATCATCTCTGCTCCAACAGAAGTGAACTGCCCTCTCAGCTTCAAGAGCTCTTTTTTTAATTGAATAATTTCAACATTAAGAACTCATTGCCGCCGGGTGGTGGTGGCGCACGCCCTTAATCCCAGCAATTGAGAGGCAGAGGCAGGCGGATCTTTGTGAGTTCGAGGCCAGCCTGGTCTACAGAGTGAGATCCAGGAAAGGTGCAAAGCTACACAGAGAAACCCTGTCTCAAAAAACAAAACCAAAAAAAAGAACTCATTGCCCTGTTTGCAAATGAAAATTTAGCTTCCTCCACAGGAGTCTCACTGGGGAAACAGGCTACTCTTAGGGTAGGCTGCATGCCCAGCAATAGATGGCCAACAAGAAACAAATTCAAAGGCATCTTTGAAGGTTTTTAGTATCATAATATCCTGTCAGGGCATATCCCCTCCTTTTTTTTCCTTTTTGTTATTTATATTATTTCTTCTCTCTTTTTACCCTGTAGGCCATTTGCATATATATTATGGCTTTTGGTTTAGTGTTTTTAAGGGGTTCCTAAATGTTCAAGCAAATAGTTTTCTGCATCGATCTCTGTTTCTTGAGCCTTTTCCTGGGTTCTTTCCTTCTGTTTGTTTGTTTTGTACTATTCCGATGTGTTAGTTTTTGTGTTATCTTTTATTTTATTTTATCATTATCCCTTAGAAGCCTGTCTGTTTTCTAATGAGAGACAGAGGGGGGTGGATCCAGATAGCAGTAGGGAAGAACTGAGAGAAGAAAGGGGAGTAAACTTTAAACTGTAACCAGGATATATTATGTGAGGGAAAAAATGTATTTTCAATAAAAGGCACAAAAAAAAAAAAAAACCAACTCTCGTTGCCTGACAGTACGGCTAAGTGAGATAGAACATAGCAGAAGTATGGCTCTGCACAGTGTGTGTTGGAAGGCACACACACCATCCCTGAGTTACAAAGGACTTGGGCTCTGGGCATGCACTGGAAAGCAGTACTGACTGGGTTCTGATATCGAAGCTGACTGTGAATTCTTGACAGTCTACTTGTTTATAAAAGATTCAGTCAGCAACTCAATAAGTAAACACAGATTCTGTCGACGGTTTATAAGGAGAGTAGTGTTTATGTTGGCTCGCTCTAGAACCCAAATGAGGGGTGAACTCTGCCTGACTCACATGCAGCCCTAATCTCCGGAGGATGCCAAGCAGTCTCGGGTGCTCTCCAATCCTCCTCCTTGCTTTTCAGTAACAGCGGGCAGGCAGGTAGAACTATGCACTCTATACAAGGAAAATGAGAGTACAGAGAAGATGGCTTAGTCGGCACTATTAACAGACCAGCAGAGAGTAAACAGGATACTGTTACTGCAGTGCTGTGTATCTGCTCCTAGTAGAGCAAAACAAAGAATAAAGCCTGATGTAGTGAGGTTTGCCTCTTGAGCTGTGTGAGACCAACTCAGGAAGAAAAAACAAAGGGGAGAAGTTAGATAATTCTTCAAACAGGCACATCCATATTCACTTATTGGTGACTCTTTTCCAACCTCAAATACCCAGAGAGAGACTACAATTATCATGGCACGCATGTGAGTGCTTTGTTACAAACTGTGCTGTTTTCATGTGGAGTGCATGGAAAACAAGGGCTCTTTATAAGACAAATATCCAGTTGTAGCATTATTTAAATGTTCCTTTGATTCCTAACAATGTTCCGAGCCATAATAAACGGTAAGTCTATATTTACCATTTACTTATGAGAAGCCTATTCCTCCCTTCTACACATGCTACAGCCATCGATAAGGAAACCTCTAAAATGAAGGCCCTTTTGGTGGCACACATGTAATATTCTCTTCTTTTTCTTTGGGCGAGGGATGTAAAACCAATAGTTAGAAAGTGATAACACTTCTCTTTAGAAGTCTACAAAGTGTGTCGAAGCTCTTCTCAGGAAATTATAGTGTGCCTGCATGTACTCGATCTGCAGATTCCTAGAGTGGTTTTTCTGCAAAGGATAGCATACATGTTCAAGGATAAAATCCAAAATAAACAATTCTCCTAGATGGCCCTAGTAGGTGGTGAGCACTCTTTAGTGACAAGGGAAACTTTAGCATGCTGCCCATAGTTGGCTACAACCTTTGCAGTCTCGCCTGTAGCCTGTTCATTTGTTAATTAGTTGGTCACACTACTTCAAACCCAGAGAGCCCTAAATTCTAAATGGTAGATGTGTATATCACCAGGATTAAACATCTTCGACTACCAATCCAGAAAGGCCCTTGAACTACATAGCTCCTGTGTATGATAAACAGGGTTTTTTAGGTAATATACAGTTGAGTGAAGAAAACTATTGAATATTCCTTGTGTGTCATGTATTTGATACATGTTTACTGAGAAAGAAGAGTCTACATTGCATATTTTAAATGATGCATGGATTTAATAAAGAGTTGAAGCAAAAGTACCAGGATTACCTTTCAAGTAATTGAGGGCCTAGTGGCAAGCATGCAACATGAGACAGTATGTGCTTGAACCAAAAACACCCAAGAGCTTATTGTTTTCTAAACAGACTACTTGGAACTGGGTAATGAGACTATACGCCTTTCTTTAAAAGCTGCTTAAATGTATGACTTCTTGAATATATATTTTCACATGGTCCACAATATATAGTATATATTGGTCAATCGCAAAACCATAAGGATTTACTTCAGTGTTTCTTAGCAGTTTGAAATTTGATCATTTTGTGTATATATTTGAACCCTCTTGACTGGAGATTTTTGCAAACATGACTTGAGCTGGGAGCCTATACTCTTTGTGTGTGTGTGTGTGTGTGTGTGTGTGTGTGTGTGTGTGTGTAGAATTTGATTTCCCCAGAATCATTTAAAGTTTTTAGAATTTTTAGTAAAATTTACTTGACCATAAAAGGGAGGGGTGAATACAGTCAAAAGTATGTGTTATACTGAAAGAAACTGTCAATGTGAGGCAGTAATTTACAACACCAATAATGAAAATATCAGTTTTATAAAGAATGTATTTACCTACAATTCACAACATGTGTTACAAAATAAGCCACTTCAGGTCGTCTTTTCTTTAGATCAACAATTATTTAAAACCAGAGCTTGCAAACTAACCCTCAGAGCAGATGCATATTCTATAAATAAGTCTTGTTGGAACACAGCCATGTCTAGTTGTTTCAACTTGTCTATGACTTCAGGGTCGTTAAGATACAAAGCAGAGGCCCATAAGCCTATCTGTCCCCCTAAGAAGTTATACCAACTCCTATCCTAAATGTATACGTGATTCTTCTTGTGGTATGGCATTTCATGAGGCTAATCATGCATTTTATGCGGATGGCCATCTTTTAGTTTCCTGCAAAAAATCTGTTTCAATTTGGCAATTCGGTAATGAGAACACAACATTCACTTTACTAATTTGTTTCATAGCTAACTCTTCTGAAATAAACTAGATTGTAAAATAAGAATTAACTGTCTGGAAATCAATGAGGACTTGTGCAGTTGTTGCTATTAAAGCTACTCCATCAAATGGAAGCTGACCACATTTGAAGACTTGGTGATAGATACCAGGGATGACTATTTGCAACTGACTATCTGAGACATGCCATTATTGTGCCATAATACTTATGCAAGGAAAGCCAGAACCACAGACAGCTATAGTTTGACTTTGCACAGCTGTACATCTTTTATAAAGTGATTGCCACCATTGAATTCTTGATCCAAAATATAAGAAGAAAGACCTTCCCTTAGGGGAGGTGGGGAGGAATTGGGAGGAGTGGAAGGAGAGGGAAATTATAATCAGGATATATTGTATGAGAAAAGAATCTATTTTCAATAAAAGAAAGAAAGGCCTTCCCTTTGGGTTAATGTGCATTATGAAGTATTATAAAGCTGAAACATTACACTATTACAATAGATATATTTTCAGAAGCAATTCATGAATCCTTGAGGCATTCTTAAGTACCACTCACACCTTTATTTTTTTGTTAAGTTCTGTGAGTTCTCATGTGCTGTTGAGAATTAGCCTGTAACTTTATTTTTATAGTGTTCCATATTAAAAAGACATTTTAAACCCAAATTTGAATTATTGTGAGAGCAAATGTTGTGGAGCGCCTGTCTGTGCTGTGCTGTGCTGTCAGCACATATTGCTTCGTGCTCCGTGAAGTTGTGCCAGGCATACCCCACACAAGTCCTCAGAGGGACAGAGAAACCCCAATGCCATCCCCGCCATAACAGAAGCTTTCTCTCCCGTGAATTGGAACAACCTTCTGAAATTCTGGCCACAGGTCGCAGGGTTACAGTTACCTTGTCACTGGAAACACACTACCTGCCCTTCCCTTCATTCACTCCTTCACTTTTTCTGTCTTCTCCAGGGTAATAGAAAAGACCCTACCTCTAGTGTCCTATGTCTTACACTTGAATAACATCTCTTAAGGAAATGAGTCTCACAGACTCTCAGACAACAGCTGTACAATCTTGAGGAAAACACATTTTTGTCAATAAAACTTTAGCATTATGAATTCTTTCCGTTGCTGTCTACACCCATAAAGAATTGCAAGGCATAGTAGCCTGTGAAGCCCCAGGTCTCTGCTCCACCACCAGTATGGCAGTCTGGGTGAGAGATTAATTTGTCCATTTACAGAAAGAAAAGCAGGGGCCACCAAAAGGAGAGCCCCAAGGGGCTCTCCAGTCTCTGCCCAGCTGGGGTACCTGATGGGAAAGATGGGGCCACAAGCTGAAAGGAAGCATAGAGAAGCAGCTCTGACCTGGCTGACTTGCTTCATTATCTCCACAGGGATGCTCTTAGACAAGATTCTGTAAAATGTTTATCACAGCGTTCGGCACCTGGGAAATGGTGACCTGGTTCCCCCTTCTCTGTTAGAAGTAATTGCTAGGAATAAAAGAGGCTTGTATGCACAGCTAAATGTTGTGATATGATAACACCCTTTTTCTGTTTTCAAAGTGGTATAACTGGATAAACCTCAGTCCAAAGCCCCTTTCTCAGAGGCTTTGGAAGACTTATTGCACAGATGAAGTGTGTGTCCTTCACTGAGGGACAATGGGCTGTTGATGTGTGTTGAGTGGAGAGTGGCATTTTCTCCCATGGTGTAACAACTGATAAGTTGCCCACGCTCTAGGAAACAATGTCCACTCATGTTCATGTAAGCAACCCTAATTAAACTCAGTAAATGAAAAAAAAAGCTGAAAATGTCATCAAAGTAGGCAAAGGCTTGTTGGAAAGGAGGAGGTTCGATGGGAGAGAAAAGGGGGGCGAGAAAGGGTAATATGGAGTGAGAATGACCCAGATTCAGTATATACACATATGAAATTGTCAGAGTGAATAAAAAAGGCGGGGATTGTGTGGCTAGAGATTTGAGAGGAGCTGGGAGGAGCTGGGGGAGGGAAAGGAATGTTATGAAAATACATTGTATGAAAATCTAATTTGAAAAGGGAGGAATAAAGGGGAAAGAGAAATGGTAGGTTTCAATCCAAAGCAGACTGAGTGAAATGTTGGTGTGCAAGACAGTATGGATGCTTCCACGTCACTCATCACCATCAAAGCTTTCCCTTTATCCACTCAGGTTGATATGCTGAGGATGAGTCTACTGTACATTAGACCTAAGTTCCATGAGAGAAGAAATTTCTATTCTGTTCTTACTGTTTACTTAGCACATTGAGGGATGTCTGGCTTGTAGCAGGTACAAAGTACGTCATATAGGAATGAGTGGGCCTGCAGAATAAATGTGCCCTATAACCGAGTGAGTGGTGATCCTAGAGGCTCACGTCATAGGAGAAAAGTTACTACCATGAAATTCTACAAAGGGACAAAAGGAGCTTAGCCATAACCTGCACAATAAGGCAGACCAAGCGAAAGAACTCTGAAATCCACAGTCCCCACCAGCGTGCTAACCTCCACAATCTTGCCTACCCTTGACTTTCAAATCAAGAGTCAATGTGGCGTCAGACTGGCAGTCCTGTGTCTATCTTTTCATTTGAGATTGAGGGCTTTTAGGGTTTTCTTTTCACTTTTAGATTCTTGGTATCTGAAACTGTTGTTCAGAAAACTGTATTAGGGCCATGACTCTTTCATTGGTATGTATTTCAGCTACCATCGGGGGTGGTGAATGGATCACTTAAAATGAAGCAATCCCACCCCTTTTAGTACCCTGTAAACATAGCCTTAGCTTTAACTATAATTATAGTGTGTGGGTGACGCTGCTGAAAAAAATGCTGTAATTATGACATTATGGTTGAGAACCATCTGAATAGAAAACACTGAGCTTCATTGTGCACAGCCTAAGATGCCATCATGGCCCTCTTCAGTATGAACAAGACTGATTAACCCATCACTACAAAAGCGTTGGAGTATGTTAATAGTACAAGATCAAGGGCCAGAGTAAAATTACAGGGAATGTGTTGCCTTTATGTAAACTTTCCTGTGCTCCTAGGAGTTTTATACAAAGGTCAAGCATAGAGCAGGGTAGCTTGCTGACTTAAAAGGCACATGAAGGAAAAACAAGCTTGGAAGACCAGCTCGCTAGCTTGCTTTGACCCTGCCTCCTGGCAAGAGAACCAACCAACCCTTCAAAGGTTGATGGAGTGGGAATACAGTTTGGTTTCCTCCTCAACAGACAGATCCCATGACTCTAGATGCCATGACATCTACCATAGTGATGGATCTTAACCGGGGTATTTCTGATACCAAATGCATTTGTCAGGTTATGGAGACATAAGCTTAAATTTGATTTACATGATTTATCTCACTGTGGATATACAGGCTGGAGATTTTTAGCAACAACAACAACAACAAAAAGAAATGTTTTAAAATGAAAAGGGCATAGCTGGAGATCCTGGCCTGGGGAACCTGAGCCACCGTTTCAAAGGCATGTGCTTTTAGATGCCTGTTGATTGTCGACAGGGGAATATTTGTGTTTTCATACCACCTTCCTGTGCATCAGATGTAGCAAAGGCATATGAGTCCCTTACAGGCAATGAAGGAATCTGGGGTTTACTGCCACAGCAGAGGAAACTGTGGGTGACTCCAGATGGTGACTCAGGTTGGCAGGGAATTTCTGGCA